>NC_029781.3:101250724-101302261 GCF_000817695.3 Arachis duranensis
ATATATATTACACTGCCAAGAATCAATAACATCAATCAATTACTGAATAAATAGATTTATAATCAACAAGTTATAATCATTAACAAGTTATAATCAACAACAATAAAAAATAAACAAATTCATAATCAACATTATTAATTAATTCTTCACTTAATTAATCAAATTATAAGTCAATTGAATAACTAAAAAAAACAGATAGAAAATTTTAAGAACACAAAGAAGAGAGAAAACCAACCTATTCAAGCACGGTGAGGCGAAGCAAATTCTGGCAAAGGGTGGCAGTAGCGACGGACGAGGACGCGACGATGAAAGATGCACAAGGAGACGTGATGACACAGACAGATGCGACGGCGCAATGTTAGAAACACATTAGAACCAACGAGACAAAGCAGAGAAGCTGGTGATCGTGATTTTTGGATTCTGAAGTTTGGTCATTCGAAACTTCAGGAGAGGCTGACTGATGAGGAAGAGGGGCTGAGTGACATTGAGAGAGAATGAGAGATTGGTGAAGAAGAGCGGCTGAGTAACATTGTGAGTAAACGAAGAAGAGGAATTTAGAATTAGCAGGCTAATCTTTTTTGTTGTTTTTTCAAATGACCAAAATCAATTGATTATTCAAAATCGCCAACTCAAATAGATTTCTATCAATTTTTTTTAAGCGGTCAGATATTTCAACTGAATCGACCTTGTGATAAATTTGCCAATTTTCCAATTCGACCAATCAGTTCAATCCGATTCTTATAACCATGCTTTCTAATCTCCTATATATTTATATATACACTACAAAAAATAATAATAATAATAAGTTGCCAATCTATATGGTTCACAAAAAAATGATCCTCCATCCTTATTATACATTAATTTACCACGCACTCTATTTAATGCATGTATGTGATCAACGTGACCCTTGATTTCTTCTTGGGTAACCATATAATAAATAAGTATATATATTCACCAAGTTCTTTGGTCTATACTCTATACACCAGCCAAGCAATATGAATGAAGCACACCATTTATTTTTTAAATCGAGTATGGTTTGTCTAGGATGCTTTATTTGATAAATTAAATAAATAAAAAGTTTTCAGGCATACATTTATAGATTTTCCTAACTTATATTTTAAGAATATAGATTAAACATGTATACCATAAAAAAATTATTTTATAAAAATTATTATAAAAATATTAAAAGATTATTATTATATTTTAATGAGAAGATTGTTAATTAGTATTAAATTCTGTGTAAGATTTCATTATATTAAACCTGCCACTCTACTATATTGTCCAATAATCTCACCTTCATTAAGAACTTTGCTTGTGACAACAGTTGACTTAGTATAGATTCTATATATGGCTGCGCTAAAATAAAGAAGTAATTAGTGATTCACATGCCAAAATTTTGATTAGTAGTTAAGATTAAATTAGGAGAAGTAAAATGGAGCGAATTTGTTGGACAACTTGTCAAATTAATAAAAAAATGGACTAAGACTAATAATTTGAATTTGTCAAATCTGTCCTGCTTAATTCACAAAATTTGTTAAGATAAGACGGAATGATTAAAAAAACACATACATATATATATTGGGATGGATATACATTAAATTCGATTTTGTTTTATTAGAGACTCATCCTTGATCAGAACTCACCTCAATTGGATAAGGACAAAATAAGTATTTGCGGATTCGAGTACTACTACCACGCCCCTATCGGTGGGCATACTCTTTCTTTATAAGATTATATAAGCAATTTTTATGAACTAGGTTAGGCACCTGTTCTGGCCTAGCCTAAAAAATGATAGGTCTACTAAATGGACCTGTTTTCCGTCCGTATGACATAACGCCCCACATGTGTCCCGATCTTTTGAAGAGATTCTGACATCTGGTGAAACCTTCCAAAAGGCCAGGTCCTGCCAAAAGAGGGTTCACTCAGATAAGTTAAGATAAAAAAGAGGGACCTACCCCTCTTCCTAAGTACGTTACCATAACCCTCACCAAGCTGTCTTATTGTACGGACAAATCGCGCATCCTTGCAGGTGGCCCCATTCGCCGTCCAACCGACAAATCGCGCACACAACTCCTTCCATTGAACGTTCACGTTTAGGTTCCCATCAACACCCCAAGCACCTCGTCACCAACTGACCATCCGAACCTATGAACAATAGCGACGTTTATGGGAACTTGACACGAGATGATGATGGAAGTCTTCTTCCACCTGGAGGACGAGACAGGAGAGGAGGCAAACAATGAGTGGCAGGGGGCTGCCTCATGAGTAGACTGAGTACGACGACCTCCCGGAGGCGACCAACCCCTTCTGATCATGGCCACTCCTACGAGCACTCTCCCGAAATGTGTCCATTTGGTGATACATGCAGAGCAACAACTCCCGAATCATGCAAGAACTTAGGTACAGGGTTCAAAACCTCAAAAGAGAGTTGGCAGTGAGAGACCGCTACAACCCTAAGGTTAGTTGAAACACCCACTTACGCGCAGAGGCTTAGCTGAGCCATTCTCTCACCCGGTCCTCGTTGAGGAGATCGGGAGAAAGATGACATGAGGGAGAGGAGGACAACAGGCGTGACCAAACTGACGGTCGTACCCAACCCTTATACTTCCGAGACAAATCGAGAAGCCAGGAACGTAGGGAGGAGCGGAAAAGGAAACTCTAAGATCCCATGGTAATTGGCGGCACTCCCTTCCACTCTTCCATCCTCAAAGTTCACCTACCTAAGAACTTCGACAAGCCGACAGACATGAGGCATGATGGTACCCAAGACCTACAAAAGCACATCACGGCCTTCGAAGCCTAGATGAACCTGGAGGGTGTGGGAGATGCGGTTAGGTGTCGGTGTTTCCCGTGACCCTAGGCTGGTGATCCGTTGGTTCAATTCCCTCCTACAAGGTTCCATAACCACCTTCGCGAATATTTCTTTAAAGTTCCTAGCCCATTTCACCACTCGCATTGCCAAGGTAAAGCATTCGATCAACCTCTTGGGGATAACACAACGAGTTGACGAGTCCACGAAAAAGTACCTAGATCGTTTCAATGATGAGTGCTTAGAGATTGACGGCCTCATGAACTCTGTGGTCCGCTTGTGCCTCACTAATGACTTAGTGAATGAGGACTTTTGAAAACACTTAACCACCAAGCATGTCTAGACAATGCAAGAGATACAATGCATAGCAAGAGAGTACATAAATGACGAGGAGGTTAGCCAGGTGATAGCCGTGATAAACCACTATTTTATGGTTTACAATGTGTTTAATTGTTTGGTTTTATCATGGTCTTTACCCACTTATTCATATAATTAGCATGCATTTATATTTCCTTCCTAAAATTATTACATGATTAAAAACATGCTTCTTTGGTCTTAATTTAGCTAATCTTAATCCTCTCTTATTACCATTCGATGCCTTGATCTGTGTGTTAAGTGTTTCAGACTTCATAGGGTAGGAATGACTTAGAGAATAAAGAGGAAGCGTGCAAAAATGGAAGGAACACAAGGAATTGAGGAGATGACCAGCGAGAAGTCACGCGGTCACATGGCTCATGCGACCGCGTGAAATGGAAGAAATCAGAGTGGCGCGATCGCGTGCCTGACGCGACCGCGCGGATTGGAAGCTGCACGAACGACGCGAATGTGTGGATGACGCGCACGCGTGATACGAAAAATGCTGAGTGACATGATCGCGTGGACGACGCGGACGCGTGACGTGCGCGATCTGCAGAATTACAAAAGTCGCTGGCAAAGATTCTGGGCCGCATTTCAACCCAGTTTTTGGCCCAGGAACACAGATTAAAGTCAGGAAACATGCAGAGACTCAAGATGCTTTCATAATTCACAATTTTAGGTTTTAGATGTAGTTTTTAGAGAGAGAGGTTCTCTCCTCTCTCTTAGGATTTAGGATTAGGATTCCTCTTAAAGGATTTAGGATTTATTATTATTTCAACTTACAAATTCTTCTAAGCTCCAGGTTCAATATTCCTTTATTTTGACTTCTCTTCTACTTTAAGATACTTTAATGCTTTTATTTGTATTTGATTTATGTTGCCCAATTGGCTTATGAATATTGTCCATGTTAGATTTTATTGCTTTGAATGTATGTTATTTGAGGTATTTCAGATTTATGATTCTTATTTAGCTTTTTATATTATTGGCTTTAATTGATTAACTGGAAGCTCTTGAGTTATCAACTATTCATGATTGACTGTTATGTCGGCTAATTAACTGGAATTCCACTAACTCTAGTCTTTCCTTAGGATCTGGCTAGGACTTGGGAAATCTAACCAATTAGTTCACTTGACTTTCCCTTGCTTACGCAAAGGTTAACTAAGTGGGATTAACTTCCATTCTCATAGGAGTAACTGGGATAGAATTTCCGAAATTTCATATCTTGCCAAGAGTTTATTTTATAGTTATTTATTTATTTTAATTGTCATTTGAATTACTTGTCATATTTCTTTCTTATTTCCAAAACCCCCAATTTTACCTTTTTCATAGCCAATAATAAGAACATATCTCCCTGCAATTCTTTGAGAAGACGACCCGAGGTTTGAATACTCGGTTATCAATTTCAAAAGGGTTTGTTACTTGTGACAACCAAAACGTTTGTAAGAAAGGTTGATTGCTTGGTTTAGTAACTATACCTACAACGAGAGTTTACTATAACTTCTAAACCATCAATCTTCAGTTCTTCAAGCCGCCAACAGCAAGCTACCCATTCCTCCTGTCAGGCTGGCAACCTGGAAAAGTAGAAGGACGCTCCAAGAGAGATGGCATCGAGGAGGCCATTTAAAACTTTTCCCCGGGTAGTGAAATTTACAAATTACACCCCCTGACCATCTCGATTGTGGAAGTTTTCCAACAAACTGCGGACAGAGGCATCCTACCCAAACTGAGGCAATCGAAAGACCAGATCGGAGGGAACAAGAACCTCTATTATGATTATCATAAGGGTTTTGGACACAAGACACAAGATTGCTTTGACCTGAAAGACGCACTAGAATAAGCTATCCGAGAAGGAAAGATGAATGAATTTTCGCAGTTCATCCCGGAACCAAGAAAAAAAGAAAGGGATCATTCTGAGAAGGATCGGGGATTGACTATCAAGCCGAAGCAAGACCCTTCGAAGAACCTGGCCACAACCCCAACCGTGGTGGTGAATGTGGAGGTCAGCAGAAATGCCCCCACCAAAGTCAAGGTCTGCAATAAAGAAAGATGCCAAGGTACTTATTGTGACAACGGGGGAGAAAATTTCTCTTAGAGAGCTACCCAAAATATCATTTGGCGCTGAAGACCGCTGGTGTGATGACCTCCTGGAGGACCTGCCAATGATGGTTACAGCGAGAATTGGGACAGGTTTGGTCAAGCAAAGTTTAGTTGACACGGGAGCAGATTCAAGCATTATGTTTCAAAATGTGTTTGACGCCTTGTGATTGAAGGAAAGCAACCTCAAGGACCACTACCACAAAGTCCTGGGGTTAAACAACAACTACATCAAGCTGGACGGCTTTGTTGCTCTGCCGATCTGTGTTGGTTCTGGGGCAAGTAGAAAATCCACAATGGCTGAATTCGTAATCCTGAGAGACTCCATGGCGTACTATGTCATCCTTAGGAGGAGAATAACTAACGACATGCTAGCAGTCATTTGTACGAAGTTATTAATAATGAAGTTTGTGGCGGATGACGAGTCGGTAGGAACGATCCACGGGAGATCTGGAGATGGCTATCACTTGTGATAACGCCATCTTATCCTTACGAAAGAGGTCTAAAGAAGTAGTTGGTGTGTTCTTGGTAGATCTGGACACTAAGATTGATGAGCACCTGAGGCCCAAATCCCAAGGCGACCTGGAAAAGTTTCGGGTAGGAAAAACAAAAGACAAATTCACATTTGTGAATCATAATCTATCCTACAAATTGAAAGGACATCTGATTGAAGCCATCCTAGCTAATGGAGACCTCTTTGACCAGACTCCAGCCGACATGCCCAGGATAGACCCAGATTTTATGTCCCACCGATTGGTCATAAGACCAAAGGTGCAGCTCGTTGCACAGAAAAAAAGGAAGATGTCCTCGAAAAAAGCAAACAAAGTAGTCAAGCAAACAACTAGTTTATTGGAAGTTGGTTTTATCAGGGAACTAGTCTACTTCACATGGCTCTTGAATGTGGTTCTCTTAAAGAAGGCAAACAAAAAATAGAGAATGTGCGTGGACTACTCGGACCTTAACAAGGCCTGTCCAAAGGACTCTTTTCCCTCCCCAATATAGATGCCCTGGTGGATGCAGCGGCGGGATATAAGTTTTTAAGTTTCATGGACGCTTACTTGGGATACAATCAGATCTCGATGCACCAACCTGACCAGGAGAAGACGGCATTTATAACACTAGGGAGATCGTTACAAAGTCACGTTGTTCAGCATGAAAAATGTAGGGACAACCTATAAAAGGTTGATGAATAAGGTCTTCAAGGACCATATAGGTAGGTTGGTAGAAGTCTACGTCGACAACATGCTAGTCAAAATAGCCGAGCTAGACAGTCTGGTAGCCAACCTACAGGTCATCTTTGACTCCCTTCAAAAACACAATATGAGGCTGAATCCTTTTAAATGCGTTTTTGCCATGGAATCAGGGAAGTTTATGGAATTCATGATCACTCAGAGGAGGGTAGAAGTTAACCTGGACAAATGCGAAGCTGTGCTTTGCATGGCAAGCCCAAGAGTGTGAATGATGTGCAGAGATTAGCAAGCAGGTTAACAGCCTTATCCCGTTTCTACGGTGTGCCAGCTGCCAAAGCATTGCCTTTCTTCAACTTAATGAAAGTGGGAATGGCCTTTGAATAAAGCCCATCTTGTGACGAGAATTTTAACCATTTTAAGAGGATTTTGTCGGAACCACAATTCTCGGAAAGCCAAAAGAGGGAGATCCCTTATACCTGTATCTAGCAGTGACAGAAGAAGCTTTGGCTACCGTTCTAGTGCGAGAGAAAGGCAAACAGCAGCAGCCCGTATACTTCATAAGTAAGGTACTCCAGGGGGACAGAGTTGAGGTACACGAGACTATAAAAGATGGTTTTCTCCTTGTTGGTTTTCTCTCAGAGGCTAAGACAATATTTATAGAGACACCCGATTACAATGAGAACCGACCAAGCGATAAAGCAGATACTACAGAAACCCAACTTAGCGGGACAGATGATGGCCTGGGCGATAGAGTTGTCTCAATACGACATTCAATACGAGCCCCACCATGCCATCAAAGTCCAAGCAATGGTTGACTTCTTGGTAAAGGTGGTCGATGAACCACCCGAGGCCTCAAATACACGATGCAAGCTCTATGTTAACGGTGCATCCAACCAAGCGTTTAGTGGAGTAGGGATAATATTAGAAAGATCGAAGGGAGTGACTTACGAGCAATCCATCAAATTTGAGTTTTCGGTCTCCAATAATCAGATAGAGTAAGAAGCCATGATTGGAGGCTTAATGCTAGCAAGAGAGGTCGAAGTAGCAAGGCTCGAAGTCAACAGTGACTTCGAGATGGTAATGGCCAAATAAATGGGACATAGCAAGCTCGGGACTCAGTACTACAGAAGTACTTAGAAGAAACCAAATAGTTATGCAAGGGTTTTGAGGAGGTGATAGTCCATCATGTACTTAGGAAAAGAAACACTAGAGCGGACCTCTTAGCAAAGTTGGCCAACACCAAGTACAGAGTGAAAAATCGGTCTCTCATCCAAGGTTTGGTGAAGGAGCCATCGGTGACTCTATGCTTGGTCCAGAGCCAAAAGGGACCACCTTACTGGATTGATCTGATCCAACGGTTCCTTAAGGAAAGAGACTTGCCAAAAAACATGGAAGAAGTTAAGGTCGTGAGAAGAGAAGCCGCCAAATATACGGTGGTGCAAGATCAACTGTACAAGAGAAGGCTCGATCAACCTTTGCTAAAATATTTACGGCCGCGGCAGATGGAGTATGTCTTGAAAGAAGTACACGAGGGGTGCTGTGGACACCACATTGGAAGAAAGTCATTGACCCGGAAGCTCGTTAGAGCTGGTTATTATTGGCCCACTATGATGACCAATGCAAGCGAATACGTCAAGAAATGCCTCAGATACCAAGAAAATACAATCTTTCATAAGGCACTGGCAGAGGAGCTGAGCATCATCATGGCCTCCCGACCCTTCTTCCAGTGGGAAATTGATCTATTAGGCCTATCTCCGACGGTCCCATGACAAGTCAAATACTTAATCGTGGACATTGACTACTATACCAAGTGGGTAGAAACAAAGCCATTGGCAAGTATATCGTCCGCAAATTGCAGGAAATTCTTGTGGAGGCAAGTGATCGCCAGGTTTGGAATTTCTGAGATCGTGATATCGGATAACGAAACGCTGTTTTTGGATAAGAAGTTTAGAGAGTTCCTATCAAGCCTTGGTATCAAGCAAAAGTTCTCCTCTGTGGAACTCCCTCAGAGTAACGGACAAGTAGAGACCGCGAACAAGGTCATCTTGAAAGGACTAAAGAAGCGCTTCAAATAGAGAAAAGGCTCGTGGACAGACGAGTTAACTTCGTTCTTATGGTCTAACAGGACAACACCACAATCTGCTATCGGGGAGATGCCTTTTTGGCTCATCTACGGTGTAGATGCCGTAATCCCTATCGAGATAGGAGGATCCATCCCAAGGTTGCTATTGGGAGGAGGTGATGAGGCGAGTGAAAAAGACCTGGTAGATGAGACCAGGACAATGACTTATTTGTTGGAAGTAGTACTGAACCAGAGGTTGGCATTACGTTATAAACGTAAGGTATGTAGCTGAAATTTTAAAGAGGGAGATCTAGTGCTGCAGCGCAACGACATCGATCCACCGATCCCAAAAAAAGAGAACTATCCCTCAATGAAAAAAGACTTTACAAAATAAAAGAAATATAAAGTAAAGGCGCATACAAGCTGGAGAAACTAGATGTAAAAAGAAGATACCTAAAACTTAGAACGCGACGAACTTCAAGAGATTCTACTCCCAACACCCAAGCAGACTCCTAATCATACTTTGGTTATTTTTCTTTCTTATATCTTGTGCTTATTTTTTTTATTTTTTTTTTATTTTTCAAACCTACTTGTACTGTCGTGATATATAAAAGACGGGTACTCTTTTTCCTTGCCATCAGCACGAAATGGTGACAAGGGATTTCAGTTTATTAAAAATTAGTATATTTAGAAAAAGCGATTGTCCAAATAAATTAATTTTTTAATGAATCTAATAAGAAAAAAGAGATATTTATTTAAAAACAAAAGAGTACAAATCTTTTATATTTAATGAGTAATATTATATAACTAATAAAATTTATTATTTTTAGTCCATATTTAATAAATTTTAAATACTAAAAATTAAATTTTAAATTTTAATAGTATAAAATTAAAATATTAGTCAAAAGTATTGGCTAATATTAATAAAAATTGTTGACCTCTAATATTCAATTATGATTTATAGCAACAATCTATTATGTTGGCTTTTAGATTTACTGAACTTTTTTTAGGTTGATAATAAAAAAATAATTATAATATCTGTATACAAAATGTTATAAATTAAATAAGTCATTCATATAAAATATATATTAAAATAAATAAAATATTCATATATACATAAATATATTTTGATTGATTTGATAATTAATAGTTTTTTGTTTAATTATTTTATCAGTTCTTATAGTTTTATCAAATTTTTAATTAGATTTTTATATTTTTTTCTTTTTAATTAGTTCTTTATACCATATTAGATTTTGTAATTAAGTCCCTATAATGATAAAAGTATTGAAATTAACAAAATATTTTGTTAAACTATACAGAATATTCAATTAAATGTTAGATATATTTATTTTGTTTAATAGAATATTTTATTAATTCCAATGTTTTTGTCATGGCAAAGACTTAATTGCAAAATTTGATATCTCGTATAGAGGCTCAATAAAAAAAATATAGAGATCTAATTAAAAATTTAGTAAAACTAAAAAGACCAATATAATAATTAAACTAATTTTATATACAATTATACTATTTTTTATCAACGAAAAAGAAAATGTAACTAACTTGAGTTGGCATCCATTTAAGTAAATATTTAGAATTTAAATTTTATTTTATATATATTACAATCTATTGATTAAAAATAAATTTGTAAATAAAATTCAAATCTTATTAGTTATTATCCCATCACAAGTGAGCTAATGCAAGTGTAGAAATAAACTCAAGAAGATAAAGGCGTGTAAGCTAGAAAAATTATTGTAGTAATAATAATTTCTTTCAATGTCTTCCTTGACCTTTAATACTTTCACGTGTGTAATTGATTAATGTGACACTTTCCTTTTATTTTTATTTTTTTTACAGAATTAATGTGATACTTTTTGTTTTTGGTGAATACCATTGGAAAATTTTCGGCCGTATATAAAATTAAATAGAATTTATCTAATTTGTATTTTAAAGATACATATTAAGATGATAAATTAAATTTTTTTTAAAATATAAAAAATTTAAATTTTTAATATATTTATTTTTTATTTATTAAATAAAAATATTAAAAATATTCTATTAATAGTAATCTTATAATGTATTTTTAAGGTATATATTAACTAAACCCAATTAAATATTAAGATCCAAGTCGATCGAAGAATATCAAAGAAGAAGACACATTTGAGTAAGAAGCTAATTAAGGAAATGAAAGAGAGAAAAAGAGTCGGCTGAGAACATTGATTAAGTAAAAAAGGATGAGATAAACTTGTTTTATAAACATTATAGTCAATAACATAATCACTCCTTTGGAGAGAAAAGTTGATCAAGGTAGCATAAATAATTAATAAATTCATATCCAATAATTACATCATAGTCGGGACCTAGCATGGATATGATTAAGTGGCCACGTACTTAATTACCCAAACACAGTATGATAAAGCACCGTAATAGCTTTAATTAAATGGGTCTTAAAGCAATTCCTATCTATTGTAATTTAAAAATGTTATATATACATCAGTTATTAAATTTGTTGGTCTATAATTATATTGATGATTCACATAATTTTTTAACTAGTAATTAATTAATAGAATAATTAAAATTGTCACAGTAAAATAATTAAAATTTCTAGAAAGGATTAATTAAACTGATTTATAATAATATAATAAAATTTTTTATTTAGAGGAGTTTCGTCCTACCAAGGATTGAGTTATTTTCTTGATTTGGATTGGTTAAAAGGGTGAATACTAAGGAAAGATTATGTAAATTAGGTGTCATTGACCAGCATGATAATATGTGTATTTTATGCTGTAAGTCTGTTGAGTCTGCTTTTCATCTATTTATTGGCTGTGAACTCACTTGACAGGTGTAGTGTGCTTGACTGTTCGCTCTTGGAAAGACATGGACTATGTCAGGTACACTAAAGCAACACTTTGAGAGTTGGACAAATGCTTCACAAAGAAAGAATGAGAGGAAGCGGTGGTTGATTAGATTTTTTGCTGTCATCTGGGCAATTTCGCTAAAAAAGAATGATAGAGTCTTCAATAATCAAAGTTCAGGTAGTGTGGTGAAAATTATAAACAGATTTATTATGCTCTTTGACGAGTGAATTGGTGCTGAACTTTTTTGTTGTTGATGATAATGTCGAAGATGAATAGAGGGTACTTTATTTTTTGAGTTGTTCATTGACGTTTTATACTTTAAGTTGTCTTTGTTACTTGATTTTCTGTTGCTCCACTCTGTTGTGTGGAGCATTTTTTATTTAAAAAAAATAAAATTTTTTTATTACGTATTTTTTAACATAAGGCGTGATTGAATTGTAATTATTTTATATAAGGATCAAATGAAACTTTTACTTGGAAAACAAGATAACGAAAAATTTTGGCCTTTAGCTGTAGAAGATTTGGGATTCAGTCTCTTTAATTGGCATCATAAGAGAATTAGAAAAAGGAAAAAGTAAATTAAACCTGAAGATAGAGAATGCTAGTAAATGAAAAAAGAAGAAATAAGAGCTTGTTGTGGGCCTGAAATTAAAGAGGGTAGGGGGTGAATTTCAGAGAATGCATGTAGTGGATACTTTCTTATTACAAATGATTATGTTTTTGGTCACTTTATGATATATTTGGAAGATCAGTACATCAAAGTCATAGAAGACCTGATGATTTTTTTTTTTTTTTAAATAACCAATCAAGCTTCATTATCTGAAGTTGCCAAAATTATTAAGAGAGATTATGAATCCACATTTATAGTTTATTAATATTTTATAGAAAGATAATATAAATGCACAATAATGCATGGTTTCTCCTGCCTCTTTAATTAATTCTTTCCGAGACATTATATACAGACTTTGGGTCTTAATTACTGATATTTATGAGTTGTAAATTTCAAATGTTATTGACTAAATCAATATATTATTCTTAAATTAATATAAGATCAAATACAATTTATTAAGGGTGTATATGTGTACCTATTTAGTATTGAGTTAATCATATATCGCCTAGTCTTTCATTTTTTTTAAGTAATAAAAATTAAGTAAGCTTAATTAATTTATGCCAAAAAATAATTTTAAAGTGTTGTCTCATACTTATAATGATTATTGTGGTTAGAGACCTAATTCAAGTGACACATCATGTATTTCTCAAATAGCCACATGCATCCAGATTCGAATCTGGTTGAAATTAGAAGTGGAATATGAATCTATTTAATGTGTGTGAGTGTGCAGTGTAAATGTGTTATGCATTAATAAGATTAAAAAAAGGATTATTAACTTTTTATGATCAGAAAATGTGAATTTTATAATAAGCAAGCAACATTTAAGTTAGCGTTTGAAAAAAGATGGAAATTGAGAGATAAAAATTAAATTAAGTCTTTATATTATATTTAGTATAAAATATATTGAATTGAGTTAGGTCTTAATATTATGTTTAATTTAAGATAAATATAAAAATTGAAATAAATTTAAAATTTAAAAATTAAATAAAAATATTTTTAAAAAAATATTATTAAAATTTATTTTTGTCTCCAAAAATTTCAATGTTTTATATTTTTATTTTTTTAAAATATTAAAAAGACTAAAATTTTAATTTTAATCACGGACTACTAAATATAATACTAAATGTAATACTAAATCTCCATTTCAGTTTCAGTTTCATAAAAATACTTAATAGAGCATTGTAAAAGGCATAGACAATATAATGAGCAAAACTAAGGAGAGTGAAGAGTGTCTTATTTCAATTTCCTTTTTATAATTTTCCATATCCCTTTTAACCACGTCTCATTAATTACGAAGGATCACTCAATAATAAGACCTAGAACTTGAAAAATAAATAAAATAAAGTCATAAGTATCACTTCAAGATAGGTAAAAACATACCTATACATATAGATGTACGATATATACAAGTCAATGTAATGTATAGTAAGAAAGAAAAATGTGATCCAATTATTTTAGGTTATGTAGTAGTGTCAAATTATACACTATTTCTGCCTCTATCCGTGCACAGGGATTGTTTTTGTTCTTGAAGAGGGCCCATCGATCATACTCACTAGAGCAAGGGGTAATTGTTAATATAAACTAAGATAAAGAATTTCACTTATGTATGTATGTCCACAATAATAATGTACCCCAATTTAATTTTTCATTTTGCCATCATCACAATATGCAATGCAAGCTTCCATTAGAAGTTAATTGATATGAGAAGACATGAATTATATAAAGTTGTGAGTGCGTACGTGGAACAAAACAAAGAGAAATCAATGCTTTCGTGTGGAAAGAATGAGATATGCGCTATATAAAAATAAAGCCAAGGTAATAGGGTTATGATAATATTACAAATAAAAAAGAACAAGACCTGCTCGTGTGTGAAAAATCAGAGCTAGGATGATATAGAATAGAATAATGTGAAATCATAATGCATGCGGATATATATATATATAAAGGTGAAATTATAAGTTATTATTTGCTTTTGCAAATAAACTATAATTCAAATGATATAGTTTCTCAATTCTTATCTAAAGGTTTTGAAAAAAGTTACTACTTGCTTTTGTTTGTCACTATCTAATTATAGTTGTGTTTCTGATGAGTTCAAGGTCTAATATTGCTCCTCTCTCTCTCTTCTGAAGTGTTCAAACCAAGTAATTGGAATGTCAAAGACCACTCCTTGTATTATTATGCTAAAAAAATTCAAGAAAGAACTTGATATATATAATTATGATATGGACCTATATTTTTAGACTTTGTATAATAATATACTTTGTCAAGACATAATAAGCAAAGAAATAATATATATATTTGGAGAAAAACATCTTATTCACTCAAATTGAAGAAATAATGTGAGTTAAATAAATTTATATGTAATTGAGTTGGAGTTGTTAGCTACTTATGCTTTATTTAATTACTTTTAGTGTTTGTTTGTATTAAGTTTTAAGACCCACGTCCAGCATAGCACCTCATGAATTGAATTTGATGGGAAATAATTATAAATATAAATGTTAATGTTGATGATGATGATGATGAGTGGCATCTGGTTTGGATTGCAACAAGAGCAAAAATGAAATGCATAAATGGGGAATGTCGTTATGAGTACAAGCGGCATGATTAGGGTAAAGAACCATTTCTCACTTTTTGGTGTAACCTTTCTTTTATGTTCCACATTTTACTTTAGCCTTGGGTCAAACACTCAAACCCCTTCCCCCCCTCAATTTCTTCCCTCTTACCATCATTGCCACATAACTGCTACACTACTATACATATATTCATTGATCACCATAGTGAACCACGTCGGGTAAACCACTAAAAATGCATCAAAAATTATTTTATCGTTGACACTAAATTTTATTATTGTTCCGGGGCTTACCTAGAACCGGACGGTGGTTGGACTTGTTTGAGGCCCAAGCGCTGGAGGAGTGTGGTCTCCGACTTGGTTTACGTCTGGGAGCCGCCTCCGAGTTGTGTGTTCCAAGAGATGGGGGTGGTACCTGCAAAGACACTCCGATACTTAAGTCAGCATGGGGTTGAGCAGGTTTAGAATGTATTGGAACTTAGAGATACCTGAGGAGTGTCAGGGTATTTATAGTGGTGATCCAATAACCACCGTTGGAGTAGTGCCACCTTTTTAGGTGGATAACCGTCCCTTTATCTAGGGATTGTTGAGATATGCCTTCTAGAAGTGGGTTGAGAGATTTTAGAGGCAGTTACTTATTTGAATAAGTGTTATCTGCCAGCTATCTCTTGAGCCCGACTCCTTTGAAAAGAAGTCTGTGTTGAGTCCGACTTCTTTTGAAGAGGTCGGGTACGTGAGGAGGCCAATCTTTGGATTGGGCCTTTTAGTTTATTTGGACCTGGACCCTAGTGTTGGTCAGGGTAGGAACAGTTCCCCTGTTTGAGTCCGAGCTTTCATGAGGTCGGGCTTAAGCATTCGTGGTTCTAATTTCCTTTGTCGAGTACGCCGACTTCATGAGGTTGAGTGCACGGTGTTTTTCAAAATTTTGAAACGGTGCATTTCTTCTGCATACGTTACGCGACAGTTTTCTTGGATTTAGTGCGCAGCATCTAAAGAGGGTGCAAAATGTCTCTTTTTGTCCCTTATCTCTTATAAATGCTACACTTTTTTTCTCTTTGTAAGTCTTATTTTTGGCCAATCTTTTTTCTAAGACTGATTGGTACAACTCGTTCTTTCTGAGTTATTTAAGGCTTGTAGGCTTTGTATGACTGGTTTTAGCACATCGTGCTTAACCAAAGAATATTTCTTGTCCTAGTTTCGTACAACTCGTTCAATTCGAGTTGTTTTGAGGATACATGACTTGTTTTAATACAAATCACCTTTCTGAAACTTATTCTGATTTCTTACGACTTGTTTTGATACAAATCGTTTATTTCAAAACTCGTAATTATTTTTTAGTATAACCTCATCTAGCTCGTTCGATGCGACTAGTTTTAAGGTCTTACGATTTGTTTCATTTCAAATCGTTTAATTAAAACGTGGCTATTTTTTGATCTAATTTCATACAACTCATTTAAATTCGAGCTGTTTTTTAGGACTTCACAACTTGTTTCAAGTACAAATTGTTTATTTTGAGTCCTTTTAAACTATCAGATCATCTTTATAACCATTGGACTTCGTTGCTTTATCCATTATGCCCCTGCTCGAGATCGAGCTTTATGAGGTCGGACTCGAGCAATCAAGCAGAAAGGATTTTCGAATGAAGCCTTTTTTTTGTTGAACTCATTCATTCTGAGTTTTCTAGATGACTTGTTTTTTATACAAGTCACTTTTTTGAAGCACAACTCGTTATATATCAAGTTGTTTTGCGCAATTTATTTTAATACAAATTACTTAGATCATATGGTTATTTTTTACTCGATTTTGTTCAACTCATGGGCTTGAGTTGTTTTAAATCATCAAGTCGTATTATAACCATTGGACACCAATTTATACCTCGTCGTTTTATCCGAGCGACCATTGAAAAGGCCGGCTCGTGATTTTTGCGCTTTGTCGAGCATAAATTGGCGCCTTAGGTGAAGGGATTATATGCTTATTCCCTCCCCTTTCTAGTTTTTACAAGGTTGTCGTCCTTGTGTATGATACAACTTGTTTTATCCAAGTTGTTTTGGAGGATAATTTTTACGTTTTGATTTTGTTCAAAAATGTTTACAATCCTTCCTTTTTAACTCGTTTCTATACGAGTCGTTTGGTTGGAGTGATTCATTTTGATACAAATCACTTTTAAAGCTTTGCTTTTAGATAGACACGACTTGTGCTTAACACAATTTCGTTGAAAATATGGTTGACTGGCATAACTCGTTTAATCCAAGTTATCCTTATGTTGTTGTGAATGCTAGAACGAGTTTTCTTGGAACAACTTGTTTTTGTGAAAGTGTTCCATTTTATACGACTAGGTCGTTTATTTGTAGAGATGATATTGTGGGCTTGAGATTTTGTACGATCCATTTGTTATCCGTGTGGATCGAGTTGTTAGATCGTATTCATGCCTCAAGGGGCATATTTAGTTAAGTTACTTTTGCGACTTGTTCTAAACACAACTTTTTCAACCCGTTTAGCCCGAGCTGTTTCGAGGTGTTTTCTTTCCAATTCGCATATGTAACTTCTTTCCACCAATTGGTTCCTCGTCGCTTCATCCAGGCGATTTCTATATGATCGGCCCGTGATTTTCGCGGTTTATCGAGCTTCAATTGGTGTGTATTAATTGTAGAAAATCAATTTTCATAAGGAATTGTTTTATCTCCTTATGTTGGAGGTGTGTTGCGACCTGGGTAGTTTTTCACCCTCGAAGTTAGACACTTTGTAGTAGCCCTTTTCTAAGATTTCAGTAATCTTAGAAAAAACCTTTTTGATCTTTGTTTTGAAAAACCTTTTTCTTGGCTGACTGTCCCTTTCTTTAAGTTAAGTTTTCCTTAACAACTCGGGACAGCCTTTTGCCTTAGTGCTTTCAATAGGTTTCCTGATCTCTTTTTGGTATTCCTTATACTCAATTTTTGATTTATTGAGCTCTTATGATTTAGGTTATTTTTGCGATGCGTTTCCTTTTTTCTCGGTTTTTCCGACTTGTAAGTCAGATAATTTCCGAGTTTATTACGATCGACTTTTATAACCTCTTTACACCGACTTGTACCTCGTCGTTTTATCCTGACGACCATCTAGGTCGGTTCATGGGATTTTCACGCTTTGTCGAGCTTAAGTCGGTGCGTTTCGTAGAAAGAAAGAAAAACGAGAAGGAATTTATAAGAGATAAAAGATCTTTATTTATTTGCGAAGGTACTTTTACTGCTACTAAGGGTTTTTCACTATCTATGATCCCTTAGTCTCTACTATGATGCCTCGTTAAAAACCCTTCTTCAGAAAAAATCCTTTAATTTTTGGGAAAAAATCATGAAGTTGGAAAAAGAGTATATCAGGGAGTAGAGTTCGCTTTTAGCTATAGTACCTTTTCATGTTTCACTTATACATCTTTTATTCAATTGGCTTTCGAGTTCATCTTGGTTTTCTTTCTACAATGGCCTTGGGACGATGCTTTCTTCTCTTTTAATCCAATTTAACTGTAGAAGTAGAATCATCATCCCTATTTGATATCCTCTGCCCATTGGGAGAAGTTTTTACGGGATTTCTGGTATCCATAGAAACTGTATTCCAACTTCTTTTTAACATGCTTTCATCTTATCCATGTCGAGAGGTTGTCCGACCATCTTGTTGATCATCCGCCATTATCAAGGATTGAGCTCCGGGTCCCCGGCAACGGCGCCAATGTTCCGGGGCTTACCTAGAACCGGACGGTGGTTGGACTTGTTTGAGGCCCAAGCGCTGGAGGAGTGTGGTCTCTGACTTGGTTTACGTGTGGGAACCGCCTCCGAGTTGTGTGTTCCAAGAGATGGGGGGTGGTACCTGCAAAGACACTCCGATGCTTAAGTCAGCATGGGGTTGAGCAGGTTTAGAATGTATTGGAACTTAGAGATACCTGAGGAGTGTCAGGGTATTTATAGTGGTGATCCAATAACCACCGTTGGAGTAGTGCCACCTTTTTAGGTGGATAACCGTCCCTTTATCTAGGGATTGTTGAGATATGCCTTCTAGAAGTGGGTTGAGAGATTTCAGGGGCAGTTACTTATTTGAATAAGTGTTATCTGCCAGCTATCTCTTGAGCCCAACTTCTTTGGAGAAAAGTCTGTGTTGAGTCCGACCTCTTTTAAAGAGGTCGGTGAATAACGAAGGCCAATCTTTGGATTGGGCCTTTTGGCGTATCTGGACCTGGGCAATAGCGTTGGGCCAGTGTATGAACAATTATCAACAATAATATTTTTAAATTATTTAAAACGTGACAAAAATACACATACGTAAATTGAGACGTTTTATGTTAAAAGAAAAAAATTGAATTTTTTTATATAATAAGTATTACCTAAATTATTATTTTTATTAATAATAGATTTACTATTGTAATTATTTTTTAGTGAGTGTACATAAAAAATACATAATATATAAGGTTTAATAACTCAACAAATATTTTTAAAGAAAATTTCTCATTCTCTTCAACCATGAGAATAACTTATTTTTCCCCTCTCTCGATCTCTTCTGGTTCATCAAACCATCAACATCACAGCTTGAACAGTTTAGGACATGTGCGGTGAACGTGGAGAGCAACCAAACTGTGAATCAAATTAAAAAAAAGTTGTGAACTGAGATCCAATCTAATTTTGCCATTTTCTTTCTATCCCTAATTTTTTTTCGACATTTTCTTTCCCCATTCTTACCTCTTCCTTCAAACCCATCCAATAGAGTTTCATGAGAGGTTATTTCGCAAGATTCTTTCTTAGTGAACATAGCTGTTCCGATCAACGAGTTAAAGGAAGAAGATCTAAATCCTTATTACTTTGTGATTCATTGATTTCTCAAAATGGCGAACATGATCAACAGATCCTCCCATGGTAGAGGTCGTGGAGCTACAACAAGTAAGGCCACACAGAAGATGTATGCTATAAGAAGCATGGGTACTCCTCCAATTTCTATCAATGGCAACAACATAACACCACCATCAATCACGTGATCATCACTGAAGGGGCATGATGATATACTCAGTGAGCTCAATTGTCTCCAAAAGAACACTGGAATATCAAGATCTGGGTTCACTCATGAGTAAAGATTTGCCTTGTTAGAGTTGATCAAAGACAAAAGTGTGCAGCAATAACCTCATAATGCAAATCAAATTTTGACTAATCCCATTCAAACTTTCACTCCAGGTAAAATCATTGCATTACATTTTAATGAGAGAATTATGAGTATTATCACTCCAAAATCTTCACTATGGGTCATTGATTCCGGTGCAACAGATCATGAGACTTTTGACTTAAATATTTTGCAAGTTTTTAAAATATTACTCCAATCAATGTGATATTGGCAAATAGGACCAAAACTATTAGCACCATCATTGGCACAATCACATTCTCTAAAAATTTTTTCTCAAAAATGTTTTATACATTCCTTCTTTTGATTTTAAACTGATCTATGTGTCAAAGTTAACCGCAAACTTACATTGTCAATTGTTAATCAATGATAAGTGTTGTGAGATACAAGATCGATCAACATCGAGTGTATAAAAGGGTTATATACAATGAGTAAAGAACTAGAATTCTCTCACTTTTTCCCTCTTCCAACAAAGCAAGCTTCGTTGGCGGCAACTACCACTACTACTCATCCTACCACACCTTCACACAGTGAGCACAATAACATTTGGCATCTTAGATTAGGACACATACCCATGCATAAATTGATTTTTTTGAAGAAGTATTATCTTTTTATAGATTGTATTACTTAAAAACTTTCTTGTGATTCATGTCATTTTGCAAAACAAAGGAAATTATCTTTTAATTTTAGTATAACTAAAATAAAAGATTGTTTTGACTTAGTTCATATGGATATCTGGGGTCCTATTTCTGTCCTTTCCAATGAAGGACATAGGTATTTTTTTACTGTAGTGGATGGCAAGAGCAGATTCGCTTTGATTTTTTTTTATGAAAACCAAATCTGAAGCATCACAATTAGTTATTAATTTTGTGAATTTTGTCAGAGTACAATTTGAAAAACAAGTTAAGTGTATAAGGACTGTCAATGGGCCAGAGTTCACTCTAAAATCTTTTTTTGCATCAACTGAAATTTTACACCAAACTTCTTATGTAGAAACACCAGAGCAAAACGAGATTGTAGAGAGAAAATACTAGCATATTTTAGGTGTTGATAGAGCATTGCTATTTCAATTAGAAATTCCACATTGTTTTTGGCAATACGCAGCTATTCACCTAATTAATAGGCTGCCCAACACTAACCTGGAAAATGCTAGTCCTTACAAGCTTTTGTATGGTAACTTACCTGACCTTTCACATTTAAGAGTATTTGGTTCTCTTGCATATGCCTCCACATTAACAAATTCAAGAACAAAATTAGACCCAAGAGCCAGAAAAACAGCTTTTCTCGGTTTTAAATTAGGAATAAAGGGTTTTCGACGTATTGATTTAAAATCAAAGGAAATTTTCATATCCAGAAATGTAACTTTTTATGAAACTCATTTCTCATTTTTACATTCCACTAGCATTGACATTTCTATGGTACCCACTCATACTCCACAATGCATTGATCTTTTTCAATATGATATACCATCCACGCATCATTTGCAATCACCCACACATACCACACTCACAGATTCAAATGAACATTTTTCAAACTCAATGCACTCACCAATTTCCTCACACACTATTGCACTCATTACCACACCACACACTAACAATGCACCTGCATCACAACACTCTGACATCACACATGACTGCATTACCAGAAAATTTGAAAGAGTCAAGAAACCGCCTACTTATATGAAGGACTATAATTGTATGACAACCCAGATAGCTCACTCTAGCAACTTTGTCAACTATAACTCTTTATACCCTATCTCACAACACTTGTCATATGATAAACTAACTTCAAAATATAAGTCATTTTCTCTAGCCATCACCTCAAATCAAGAACTTAGCAGTTATGAGGAAGCGGCTGCACATGAATGTTGGAGAAAGACAATACAAGATGAATTGACAGCTCTAGATCATAATAGAACTTGGTGTGTCACTAAACTCCCAAAAAATAAGAAGGTTATGGGTTGCAAATGAGTTTTTTGGATAAAGTTCAATCCCGATGGCACCATAGAGAAGCACAAAGCGAGGCTAGTTGCAAAAGGATTCCCTGAAGTGCAAGGAGTAGATTATGGTGATACTTTTAGTCCAGTTGTCAAAATGACTATCCTACGAGTAATGTTAGCATTAGCAGCGGTAAAGAAATGGCATTTGATACAGCTGGACGTCAACACTGCTTTCCTTCATGGAGATTTGAACAAGGAAGTTTATATGAAGATACTACCCGGTTTGGATGTGTCACAACCAAGTTTGGTTTGTAAATTGCAAAAGTCTCTATATGAGCTTATGCAAGCAAGCAGGCAATGGAACATTAAAGTCACTCAAACTCTTGTGGATGCTGGTTATAAGCAGTTTTTTTATGATCATTCACTTTTCATTAAAAAACAATCTGAAAGCTTTACTGCCATTCTAGTATATGTTGATGACTTGGTTTTAACCGGAAATGATATTGGTGAAATCAATTCCTTCGATCAAAATTTGGATGACAAATTTAAAATAAAGGATCTTGGTGATCTCAAATACTTCTTGGGAATGGAAGTCGCACGCTCTAACTCTGGAATTCACATTTATCAGCGGAAGTACACCATGGACCTTCTCAGGATTTTGGTTATCTAGATTGCAAGCCTCTCTCTACCCCCATTTGATTATAGTCAGAAACTCTCAAAGGAATCAAGTACTATTTTAACAGACAACACTGTTTACAGACAGCATCGGCCGACTCCTTTACCTCACAAATACTAGACCCGATATCTCTTATGCTGTGGGTAGTTTGAGCCAATTTTTGGACTGTGCAACCACTTCTCACCTATAGGCTACTTTTTGCGTACTCCAATATTTAAAAGGCCGACCTGCAACTGGTCTCTTCTTCTCCTCTACTTCTAATCTACATCTTACTGGATTTGCCAATGTTGACTGGGCTACCTGTGCCTATACTCATCGCTCCGTTTTCGGTTATTGCTTCATGCTTGGGAACTCTCTCATTAATTGGAAGAGTAAGAAGCAAACCACAGTTGCCAAGTCCTCTGCACAATCTGAATATATGTCTCTTGTTGTTGCCACTTGTGAAACTAGTTGGTTATCTTTCTTAATGGATTTCATTGGTTTGCCGCTTCAAAAGTCTATCACTCTATTATGTGACAACCAGCTATTCACATCGCCAATAATTCCATCTTTCATGAAAGAACCAAACACATTGAAGTAGACTGCCACATTGTTCATAAAAAGCATTTGTATGGTCTCATTCATCTTATGAGAGTTCGTTCCAAAGAAAAACTTGCTGATTTTCTTACCAAAGCTTTGCCACCGGATTCTTTTCTTGCTAATGTTTCCAAAGTAGGATTGTTAGATTTACACAATTCTAACTTGCGGGAGGGTGTTACCTAAATTATTTCTTTTATCAATAATAGCCTTACCATTGTAATTATTTTTTAGTGAGTGTACATAAAGAGTACATAGTATATCAAGTGTAATAACTCAATAAATATTTTTAAAGAGAATTTCTCATTCTCTTCAATAATGAGAATAATTTATTTTTCACTCTCTCTCAATCCCTTCTGATTCATCAAATTATCAACATCACACCTTGAACAATTTAAAGTATAGAATTTTATTCAGTAAGTAAGACTTTAACATTTGCAATGAGTTACGTCACATTTTTTTATTAATAGAGCAGATCATTGATCAATGTTAAGATATTTTCAAATATTTTTAAATTATTTAAAGATATTTTTGTTAATAATAATTTTTGTCAATCCTAAAATAATTCGATTATATATATATATATATATATATTTGAAGAATAAGAAAAATGTGTCATTCTAACAAGATTATATAATATGTGAAAGTTTTTAGAAATAGTAGTAGAGCAGTATATACTCGATCTAACTGCAAAATAACGCAACAACCATGCATTAATATATGAATCGATATGATTATTGAGACCAGGACCAGGATGGTATGATGAGAACTGATACATTAACCAAAACTAGCTAGGGTTAGGGTGGTCAAATCAACAACCATTATCATAGCCAACCTGTCTGATTTATTCCACTTGCACTTTTTGTCCGACTTATACTTTTTGTTCACTTGTTGAAATTACATAATCATTATTAACAGAATTTTAAGCATGTTTTCTTTTATTATTTAGGATGAACTTATAATTAACATCGTTCTACACATGAGGACATACATTTTGAGACTTTTTTTTCCTACTCTGTTTTTCTTTTTTCTTTTGTTTTTGTCCCGTGGAGGTCCAAAGGCCTAGAACATAAAAAAACTACACCAAACGAGAAAAAAAAATCCCACTACAATTAGCAAGAACCTTCAAAAAAATAAAAATAAATTAGGACTAGTATTAATAAGTGGCAGCCATTTCTTCAAGATTGTTCTGCTCTTCTTTCCAAACACTTTCCTCATTTTTTAGGCTCAGAATTTTGTTTCTCCTTCTTCGAATAATAATTTTCATATGGTGTTTCTATCCCTGTCTCTATTCCAATTAGCTCTTGATTTCTGAAGCCACAGTCTCTTTTTCTCTCTTTAACACTATGATGTTTGATGGAAAATGAGAGGAAAGAAAATAGATGGAAAGAAAATGAAAGAAAAAGTGAATTTTTTTGTATGTTATTTGGATGAAGAGAAAATGAAAAAAAAAATTCTTTTGTTTGAATATAAAGAAAGTAAGAAGAGAAAAAATTATCATGAAGTAAAAATTACTTTATTACCCTTACATATATTAATTTCACATAGAGAATGAGTTAGAGAATTTGCCTTTTTTTTTTTGTTAGAAGGATAAATATGAAATTTTAACATTTTTTGGCCTTCTCTCTTCAGTTTTCTTCACAGCATTGAGAGGAAAAAAACTATATGGCCCCATGCCAACTTTTTGGTTTTTCACTCATTTTCTCCTCTGTTCCAAACAATGGAAAATGGGCTTTTCCACCCATTTTCTTCTCTTTCATTTTCTTTCTTTTTAAAATTATTTAAACCAAACAATGTGTAAAAAAAATCATGGATAGCATAACGGGCTTTTATTGGTGTTGGGATCACTGATCATAGGCTTTTTTTTTTGGTATTCACTGATCATAGGCTTTTATCTCTTTTGTTTTTGAACTTGAGGCTTTTATCTCTTATAACAAAACTTATTGGCGAGGTTTAAAAAATGGGCCTTGATGGAACTTGCTTGTCTATTTTTTTGCTTACTCATGTTGTGGTCTGGATCTCATTTGGGCTTATTTGGCATTTAACTAGGCCTAGTTTGATCTGTCATGGAAAAAGTCCAGCCCAGTTTTCTTTCTTCCTTTTTTCGATTCCAAATTTGATATAATATGTAAACATATTAAGTGGCTAAAAACGTTATCTTTTAATATGTTACATCCGGATTAACCAAATAATAGATAAAACCTTTATATATGTATGTAAATGTGTAATATAATGCTTAGAATCGGAGATTATCCAATCTTACTTTTAGGAAAACCTTTTGAAATTAAAATACATAAACAACAAAATTATTCAATAAAATGAAACTTGAATTAAATATTAATTTTGTAGAGAAAGGGAAATAGAAGAGACGAGATGTAAAGAGAAGATTCTAGAACCCGTTGTATTAAACCCTCTGTAAAACCCTAACATGGGAAATAAAAACCTAAACTGAAGCGAACAAAGAACCTGAGATTCAGAATTCTCTAGAAGGCGAGAGAGAGAGAGAGAGAAATGGCGAAGCGGCTGGTTCCGTTGTTGAATCGGGTTCTGGTGGAGAAGATCGTTCCCCCATCGAAAACGAACGCCGGCATCTTGTTGCCGGAGAAATCCACCAAGGTTAGTAGTTGAATTTGAGTTCCTTGTTTTCCGTCATGGTTTATTGATGTGGTTAGTAACTAAATGGCATGTGTGTGTTACTTTCATAGCTGAATTCTGGAAAAGTAGTTGCGATTGGGCCTGGAATTCGTAGCAAGGAAGGGAATCTAATTCCGGTTTCTGTTAAAGAAGGCGACACTGTGCTTTTGCCTGAATACGGTGGAACTGAGGTCAACCTTGCTGATAAACAGTACGTAATCGTAATCGTAATCATTTGTTTACATGTACATGTTCAATCTTATATGATAATGGCGTTTGTTTTGTGTAGGTATCATCTTTACAGAGATGAAGACATATTGGGGACGCTGCATGATTGATTTGTACCAATTCTTGTTCTGCTTAATTTGACCTGTTTCTTTCTGTTATCATCATTTTTAATGTATGTTGTCTGCTGTTGGAACAAACCATTTTTCTGCAACAAATGGGGAAACTCTTTTTGAATGCATTGATATATATATATATATATATGGTGATCCAATGCATTATTCAATATTTCTCAAATCAAGTTCTGTAGTCCACTGTTGTATGTAGTCCGATTTCATTGGCTAATCCATCAACCAGAATTCTTGACCCAGTTAATGGGATCACTGGAGCTTCGTCCCATACAAATAGGTTGAGATTAGATCATACCCAATTGATTCTGAAGTGTGAGTAAGGAAGAATCAGGCATGTTGAATTCTATTATCATAGTATTGCTCATAGGATTTTCTTTACAATTTGGTTCGGTCTAGTGTTAACTTCACATTCAGAATCGGTACCCAGTAGTGCTCTTTCTGAGATATATTTTGATTGCAATGTATATTTTATCTTGTTATGAATCCTGATCATGATAGTCATAATTGTAACTCTGTAATACAAGGGTGACAAGCTAAATGAACACAAGAGTATATTTTATAGTCGCATGTAAATTCTTAAATTCTTAAGTTTGATGTGTAGAATTACAATTCAAGAAAACACTTGTTCGCTACAAGTTGATTATTCAGGGACACACCAACAAGCTTAGCATGGAGAGCTTCTTGCACCTCCATCCTATTTAAGTATATCATTGTTTCGTCTTCAGCACAAACGTCTCCTTTCTTATTTTAGTATAGTTAAGACTGGTGTAGATTTCATATGCTGAACTTGGATCTGTCCATGACCATAAAACTCACAACTAGAGTTTAAGTCGGTTTTAAAGTCAAGGAGAGGATTTCCTATCTACAAAGTGCAAAATGTCACCATAGAACAGGGTTTCATGTATCTTGTTAATACCAGTTTTTTTCTCATCATGGTTTTCTTATTATTTTCTTTCTCACTTCTTACTTAGGGTTCAAATTCTAGATCACAGAGAAAGGATAATAACAGTTTTGTATCGTTAACCCAAAACTAAGTTCTTATATACGTTGTTATACTCACTTTGTATTGGACCACTCTATTCTTAAGACTAGCACATAATTTATTTATTCATGATTTTATGTTTTGAAAATATTATGTGCGTCAATGCATATGTTATTTAATTATTTTTTATGTATATTTTGTATTTTAACATGAGGTGCATAATTAAACATAACATTATAACAATGGAAACAAAAGAAGCCAAAACTAACTTTATTTTGTTGAGATTTAATATTACAATACCACGACCTAATGTAAGACGCAATTTCAATTCTTTATCGAAGTTAGATTTTGAGATTACATACCTAAAAGAAAAAAAGAGCATTATTTGAAGTATATATTATTCATCCATATCTGATTAAAAAAAATAATAGTAAGGGGAGTGTTATTCATCTCTGCTCATATATTATTGGAAAGTGGTTTTCCTTGAAGAAATGCTTGAAGTAGCACTAACGATCTGGCTGGTTGAGAGAATGGAGCTTCATGAGATGCTCCTCTAATCGTCGCATATGATAATATCTTGCCATATTCTTGTGTCCATCCCGCTACCTATAATTAATATAATAAAGTTTCAGTGAAATTACATTCTTGTTGAATAATTAAAAATATCATTATATTAATTAACCTGTTTTCCCTGAAACCAGACTCCATAGGGCACTGTTGTATTGAGTCCAATTTCTTTGGCTAATGCATTCACCAGAAATCTTGATCCAATTAATGGGATCACTGAATCTTGGTCTCCACTGCACAAAGCAAAGATTTATATACGTGAACCATGACTCGTGTGAGAAGCTACGTACTAAATAACAACGTATGTTACCTACCTGTATACGAGAACCCGAATACCCAACTCAACAAATGTACCTAGAAGAGGAAGTGTTGGTATTTCTAGATTATGATAGTCATAATTCAGAACCCTGTAACATAAGCTCTATTGTGTTAGCCAAGTTTCATAAAATGCTCACAATTTCACAAATATAAATAGCTAGTAATTCGAAAAAGAAGTATTTGTTTTTCGCTCCGATCTTATATAATCAAAAAGTAAAATATCGTTTTTGTCCCTAACATTTGGGGTAAGTCTCAAAGTTGTCTCTAACATTTGAATATCCCTAACGTTTCAAAATTGACTCAACAGCGGTACAAAATTGAGACGATTTTGAAACGTTAGAGACTTAAATAGGACGAATATATTGGAGACAAAAACGATATATAGAAATACATTTTAATTTTATCCTTCAATAATATCAATTTTTTACTGTATATAGTTATTCAATTATTTTTAATGACATCTGAGTAAATTACTTTTAATCACATTAATTTTATTCTAAATAAATTTACTTTTTTATAATTTTACTCTTAAAAATTTTTACTCATCATAAAATATTTGTAAAATGACTAGTACATAAACTTGTTAGGAAAAAAATTATACATATACAATAAAGTAATGTGATTTTAGTCATTTTACAAATATGATGAGTAAAAATCTTTAAGAGTAAAATTATAAAAAAAATAAATTTATTTAGAATAAAAGTAATGTGATTAAGTGTAATTTACTTAAATGTGATTAAAAAATAATTGAATAACTATGTACAGTAAAAGATTGATATTAGTGAAGGATAAAATTTAAATTTATTTCTATGTATCATTTTTTGTCCTCAACGTTTCATCCTATTTAAGTCCTTAACGTTTTAAAATTGTCTCAATTTTGTTCCACTGTTAATTTCGTTAACAGATTCTTAACGGCAGGATAACATTGAGTCAATTTTGAAACGTTAGAGACTTAAATAAGACAATTCAAAAGACAACTTTGAGACTTACCCCAAATCATTAGGGACAAAAATGATACTTTACTTTATAATCAAAAACTATTCTAAAGATGTTGTAAGAAAGAATACTTACGTGCTGCAAGTTGACCATTTGGTAACTCCAACAAGTCTAGCATGGAGTGCTTGTTGCACATCTTTCCTATTTAAGTATACCACTAATTTATCTCCCACACAAACATCTACATTTTGTGTAGCATGCTATATATAGTGGAACAACAAATTAAACAAACAAATTTAAATTAAATGATGAGGACATACATAATAGATTAAACCACGGTCAGAAATTAATTAACTACCATTTGATTTGTGAGCATATAAACTTGTTGTTTGGCTGGTGACAAACAAACATCAAGAGTGACATCATATTGATCAACATAATCGGATATCTCGCTGGACGATACATTATTTACTCTTGCACAATCAGCACTAATCTTTCCATCTATAGATTCTCTCATATATTGAGAAGAGTTGCATATTGTATTGTACAGTTCGTATGTCGAATCAGATATTAGCCCATGAGACCATAAATAATCCGCTTCCGAATTCATGTCAACATTAAAATCCAGCAGAGGATTCCCTAACTGCATTTACATCTAATCAGATTCATGTCTTTAAATAGTATATTTTAAAATTGGTGGAAACTCAGCTGTAGTCGACTTTACGTGAAGTTGATACTTAAGCGCCGTTACATCATTTGACTGATTTGACTAAATTTTCTTCTAATAGTTCTCAGATATCAACTTCATGTAAAGTCGATTTCACTTGAGTTTTCACCATTAAAATTAGTTATTTTTATTGACGTGACAGTACGTGCTCACCGCTATTCCCTTAAGATTAACATTGAAGGTGGTGTTGGATTGAATAACAAGAAATGCAAGTTGTGGAACATAGTGACCTGCATAGCTCTCCCCAGTAATGAAGAAGTCGTTTTTTGCATACTCAGGAAATTTAGCAAACCAGCGCTCTAAGAATATAAGATTATCCCTTGCTGTACCAAAAAATTTAAATTTATCTTATTTAATATTTAATTAATTATTTTTGGCTAATCAGCAAAAATCTAGAACAGAACGCTATAATGCATAATGAAATTAAATGTGGTATCAAATTAATTAATGAACCTGTTATCTCATCGGTAACCAAGTCATAGAAAGATTTATTGCTAGAGTATGAGAAACCAACTCCAGCTGGTGATTCCAAATATAGCATGTTTGCCTCTGTAATATGATAATATAAAAAGAAAATAACATTATTAACATAATTAATATATAACATGTTATACATATTTAGAGCTCGCGAATTTGAATCTTCAGTACAAAAAAAACCAATGTTACACATGACGACTAAATTGTTGTTTTTATGAATTTATGAATTACCTTTATTCCAACTATAATCATTTTTGAGAAGAATATTGTTGTCACCGGGTCTGAAAGGACCATTCTCAACAAAAGCTCCAACTCCAACCGAAGAACAACCAGGCCCTTTAAAATGTCAAAACAATAATAACTTATTAGTCCTCTTTAAATTTCATGTCCATATTATTAAAAAACCTGAATACTCTGGTGTCTAAAAAATGTTACTTACTTATTAAAAAAATTTAAAATTAATATTTAATTGAAAAAATATAAAAATAAATAATTTTAAAAAATCAAAATTTATTATAAAAAAAATAAATTTGACAAAATTTAAACACTATAGAATTGGCCATTAAAAAAATCACTCATTCTTTTTCTTTTTTACGATTATATTGCGTGTACAATAAAATTAGTCACTAAAGTCAATCATCAGTATAAAATACATGTTAAAATACAAAATATACATTGAAAATAAATTAAGTCACACATATATTTATACACAAATATATTGGAGACTGATTTTAGTGTACGAATAATATTTTTGTTCTTTTTAATATACTAAATTAAATCACTGTTAATTATATATATACCTCCATTCAACCAAAGAACTAGTGGCTTGGAAGCAGGGTTTGATTCAGCTTCAACAAAATAATAAAACAAAGCTCTATCATGGTTGTCATCGACAGTAATGTAGCCAGCATATTGCTGAAATGTGACACGTGGCTGGCCTGGCAAACTGCTTATCTTATCACCTTCTGGATATGAATTCACTACTCCCACTATAAGAAGTAGTAGTGTTGAAACAAATGATGCAATCATAGTGTGTGACTTATGAATTAGTATCATCATGATTATTAGTTGTGGCTAGGTTTAGTTTTGATGATGAGGCTTCAACCTCAAACTATATTATATATATAGTAATCAAAGGGTTAATTAATTGTGTTATTAGAGAATATATTAATATGTAAATCCGATCCAAAAATTTCAATTATTATTGTAGTCCATAGCCTGCAAATTCTACTTCCTGCCGACTTTGTTGTTCTTTTCTATACTTTTAATTAACAACATTGAATTTCACGACCTCATTACAAAAAAAATGAGTAATGTTAGAGAATAATTAAAATTTATTATTTTTTATTATCAGTATTTAAAAATATGAAATAAAATTTGTTGTTGGATTACTAAACTAAAAGAATTAGATTAAAAAAATTGAGTTAATGACTAAAAATAATAATTTGTGATGATCCCTAATATCTCTAAAAAATTTTATCTAATAAATAGCGAGTTTAAAACTAGATTTATTATGACCATAATTATTATTACTATTATTGTTGAATTCAATTTGCATGGACCCGCTAGCTAGCTTGCTTGGAGAAATGAATGATTTGCATTGTATGTGTATGTTTCGTGCATGGAGCATCTAGCGCAGGATATTATTTGCTTCAGTATACGAATCTTATATCTCAGAAAAAAAGAGATACACTCCTCAAAAGTTTATGGTACATTAATTTGTCCCTATATTATAATGATGGGTCCGTCATATATATGGCCTCAATCTTCTCCTTTGTACTTTTAACAACACCTATACCCATTAGCAACAATAATTATTAGTTTCATTATTAACATGAACATACATGTTAATTATTTTGATATATAAACACAACTACTACTTAAAAATAGAATTGAAGATAGGGGCGGCAATGGACGGGTAGAGGCAGATTTTTGTTCTATCTAATCTCACTCCGTCGTACACCAATCCGCATAAAATCCATCACACTTTTATCCCTGGGTAGTAAAATGCTAAACCCTAATCGCCCCGCTCCTACCCGCCCTTATAATTATTAAAATCTAATAAATTAAATTAAATTTTAAAATTTATATAACCATCATCACATACATAATATAAATTAAAAATTAAAATAATATATATTATATATATAGCGGGGCGGGTAGGGGTGGGTATTACCTAAACCCGATCCCACCTTACCCCTCCCAAGAACCCCGAGCGGATAGGAGTGGGATAGGTACCCGCGAGTTCGGGTGCCATATCTAATTGAAGACAAATTACGCAATATTAATGAAGTAATACTCACACTTTTCCCGTCATCGATAGCATCCATTAATTCGACAGATCAAGAATTAATAATTTATTATGCATTTAAATTTTATTTAAAAAATTATAATTAATCAATGAATTAATGTATGCACAATACGGATAACACTTAGGCACACACATGCATACAACAGTTGGAAAGCAATATGCATGATCCATGTTCTCTTATCTCCCCTTCTCTTCCATTCCCTTCAACTTTATTTGGAGATCAAGAAGCGACAAAAGCATATATAAGAGAATCAAAATCAAAAGGTCCAACATGGAATACCCACCCGGTAGCATCCTATGCAAAGATATTAATTAAGGTATATCTCTCTCCACTTTCTTTCTTCCTTCAATTCCTAACTTATATTATAGGTTGTTATTAACTAGAAGTCACGGTGTGTTTATATAAAAATAATAATTAAAATATTGATCTATATTATATTAAGTAATTTAGATAAATATATTAAAAAATTTAATAATTTTAAATTACTATTTTTATATAAAGATCTTTTTATCTAAATAGTCATTTACATTGTATGCCTTGAAATCTAACTAACTTATAGTATTTACATTCAATTAGCCACATTTAATTATTTTATGCATTTTCGCAAAATTATTAGAGTACCGCTCACATACAGAATACATATGTACATAGGGTATATAGTATCGAGATATTTGGTAGTGAATTTTTTTTATTTAAAGAAATAATAGGATCCACATGTTTGATTTTATTTTTACGTTTATTCTGAATCATCTTTACAATTACAATCTGAATGAGAGTATGTACTTAATTATTAGGACAAATGACTAAAATAAATTATTTGAACCTCAAATTTATCTAAATATAATTTTTGTAAATTATATATGTAAATGCAATCTTTTATTATTCTATATAAACTGTGAGAGGGATCTTACGAATTTTAAATGAGTGTAAACTGCTATACTTCTCTAATGGTTTACGTTGAGAACTCAAATAGCTAAAAATTGCGACAAGAGTATCGTGATTTTGTGTTGATGTGAAACATGCATAAATTGCGACAGGAGTCCAACGATTTATGCTTTAGTATAAATACGCGAAAGAGGAGCCGCGAATTATTCAGTTTGAGCCATTTCCATCTTTTTAGAGAGAGAAAGAGACTTTCTAGAGAGAGAAAAGTGTGGTGAGGATTTGGCCATTCGGATTTTGTTGGGGCCGGAATCATGGCGGATAAACGCAGTCTTTACCAGTCTAACGGTGTTGCGCACGTTGCCAGCAGCATCAACGAAGAGGTAAATTTGTTTTCTTTTAGTTATTGAATTTCATATAATATAAAATATAGTATTCGGGTGCAGCAATTAAAACACATAATTTAGGGTTGGTTAGTTTAGGATTTTAAAATTAAGATATAAAATTTAAAGGTAGGATCAAATACAAGGTTTGTATATAAAAACTAAGATTTAAAATGATAGCTTTGAATATGTAAGTTTAACTTCTAATATTATAATTTTAATTGTTTAGGGTTTAGAATTTAAAGATTAAATTTGGTAAAAAGAACCTAATAGTTGCTATTTTACATTCTTAAATTTAAAAATGATAAGTTTTGTAATTTATTTTTTAAAATTTAAGATTTAATTTTTAAAATCATAAGTTTAGTAATTGATTATTTTAAATTAAAAATTTGAGTCTTATATTTAAGTTTTTACTATTTTAAATTTATTATCGTAGGACTTATGAATTTAAAAGTTGGACCTTTATCACTTGTTGTGTGATACATTTAGATACGTTTCAAACGGATGCTATAATCGTTAACACTCAACACAATTTCTTCCTTAGTCGGGAAAGATAGGCTAATCTGAAATTCCCCAGAAGGATTTCTATCGTGTAATCATTGACCTCCGAAGGTGGGATCTATCTCCGGTTGCTGGCCGATGATTTCCAAGTTCAACGTTGAGAAATGTGACGGGACCCAGAACTGGATGGCCCCTGACGTGCTCGTGGGTTCTTAGAAGTATCCTCGTAACTGTCCCCCAATATGTGATCTGGCTCATCGTGCGAATCATCCTCTTGCATCGCATTTTCAAATCGATCGGGTTCACCGTCGCCTAAAAGACCGGGAATCAAACCGAGTGACCTAGCCAACTCAGCTGGAACAGATGGAGGTTCAGCCAACAGACAACCAGGTGCAACAACAGGCATTGAGGTAGATGCACCGCCCATCGTCGTCGACTGAGGATTCGGTGCTGATGCTCCCGAACTGTTGACATCATCTTCCAACTTGGCATACAGCTCGTGTATTCTTACCTCCGAAAAACTCCGCCAACAATAAAACAAAACATGCATGTCTTCGTCCGACCTTATCACAAATGTTTTATACTACACACCAGTTGACACAACCGCAATCAGAATCTTGTAGAACAACTTCTTCACTCACTTGGCCCCACACAAACCTGCCTTTTGCAATATACTCGTCTTTAACTCTGACAAAGTATTTATTGACCGGATAAAAATACTCACCGATTCTTTATCAGTGAACTTAACACTGTGCCTTTTGCTTTTTTTTTTTAATTTTTTTTAGAGTAATGGACTAGAACAAAAAAACTCTCCTCACTATCTATTTTTGAAGTGAAAATGGCCCTCTACATCACACCACTCCCTTCTGGTTAGTATATATAGGCATTTTTGGTGCAAGCATAAACTGCTGGATTCCTGTAGTAGTTTATGCACATTAACCCATTTACACAGAAACCATTGGACCCTTGTAGTGGTTTCTGCTTATTTGCAACATCAATGTAAATTGCGAAACTCTTGTAGTAGTTTACGTTTATTTGAAAACTGTGGGACTCCTCCTATTACGATTTCTATAGATTGATAAAAATTACATTTGCGTATGTAATATCCAAGAGTTGTAATCTAGTAATTTTAGTTCTTCATTGATTTATTTTGGTCATTTGCCCTAATTATTATACAGATGTGTATGTAAAACAAAAACAAAATTTAAAAAATTCGTTGAAGATATACGTGTGTGTGTGTAAGTTTGATCATAAAAGAATCTGCAATCCCTATTGACCAAAATAAAATAAAATTCCATATGATTAGAGGTTTTCTTTATTTTCTCTTTATGCTCTGGACACAGATAACCAATTTAGGCCCAGACTAGATGCTAATTGCCGGGGAGCATTTCTTGTTCGACCCTAGCTAGCTACATTCCTTGCATAATGTTACAATGGCCTAAACATTCATGTCAATAATTTTTCAAATAATTAATAATGAGCGACCTAGCTAGGGACCATAAAGATAGGAATAGTGCAACAATATCAAGAACAAGCAAGACTAGTCTATATACACATTGGGAATGGGATATTTATAATGATAAGGATTCTGGATATAATAACGATGAGTAGTAGCTAGGGGCAGATCTTCATTCTTCAACCATGCATCATGATTGCTACGTTGCAACTTGACACTACTCACATTAGATTCACTTCTTCATTTTCTTTTTAAAACACTTATTATATATATATTTTAAACTTTTGAAATAAGTTATTTTATGATAATATTTAAGGTGAAACACACTAATAAACTATTTCGACTTCAAAATTACGTCAATATTTTATTTTGATTTTCGTTATAGGTATATTTTAAATAATTTTATGTAAATTGAATTAATTAAATTTAATTTACACTCTTTTAATATAAATTGAATCCATTAGATTCGATTTAGCATGCATATGTGATAACAATAGTAAATCAAATCTACTAAAACGTATTTATAACGAAAATTATAATAAAATATTATCGTAATTTTAAGGCTGAAATGATTTATTAGTGTATTTTATCCTAATTTTTACATGATATTTTAAGTTTAGTAATAAGTTTGATTTGTTTTTGTTAAGGACTATTTCGACCCTGTAGCTTCAATCTTATGCTAACTAAATCAAAGTGTATGTTTGAGGAGGTGATGCTACAAAAAGTGCACTAATTAAAACTAGCCATTATTAAACCTCGTCTTATATATGACTAAATAATAATATCGATGTAATTGTTACATACTATATAACTTCGTATAGGATATAAAATTTGAAAATTTAATATATAGCCATTAAATTACAGCAATTCCTATATTGATTATGCATTCCAAATTTTAACAAGGATTGTCCAAAAAAATTGTTAATTCGGTATAAAAGTATTTTAGATTAATATAAATTTAAAAAAAGACCGAATCTAAATAATTCAACCATAAATCCAAAACTACTCTTCTTTTAACAAGAATCGATAAAGATAAAATTACAATGTAATAATGACACAATTTTTAATTTATTCTTAAAGACACGACTAGTTGAAAGAACAAAATTCACATCTCTCTTATTATTATCAAAGTAAAAAATGCATGCATGCTTAACTAATATCCACAAGAATTGGAAAGATAAGTATGCTTGATTTGATGGGGTTGCATAAAGGCCTTATACTTTTAGAAGAGTCAAAATTCTTATAATTATTGTTACAAGCATCACATAATAATAAGATAAAGTTGTTGAATGAATTATGAGCTATATTGAGTTAAATACAAATTTCCTAAATGAGCAACTACAGCCGGCAATTCCGAAATAAAATCAGGTTATTATTTGGAAAGAAAAAATGAATGAATATACCATGAGAGACTTGCTTGAAATTAAGCCTACTTGGTAGATAATGGGAAAGAAGAAAAGAAAACAAATTCCATTGATATAGGGAGGGGGCAATCTAAAACAAGTTGATACCTTATAGCCATGGTATCTCTCCACACCGACCTCTTAAATTATGATGCTTTTCTAAACTTTTTATTACTCTTATTCCAGAATCCAAATTAAAGCATATATTTCCACGTACCTACAAGGATTTAGTACTAAATTAAAGTGGGGTAGCTTTATTTGTAGGAAAGTAAGTCACTCTTCTCGAAGGCTTTTTTTTTAATTAAAAAAATCATATTTACCGTTTTACACTAAACTATAAATATTTATTGTTTTACATAATATTTTTTAATTTTACAGACACTTAATTTCGCAGTTAATATCTATAAAATAGAGAAAAGAAATTTAAGTCTACAATTTTGCAGATAAAAAATTTATGTTTTTACAAATTTATGAATTTAAAATAAAATGATAAACGATTTCTAAAATTTTATTAAAAATTATCATTTGACTCATTAGTATCTAAAGAATTATTATCGAAATTTTTTATATTAAAAAAATTAGTATAAAGTATAGTTCTCTAAGATGGTATAAAAACCACCCAAACATGGATTTTTAAGAGTTAGAGATAATATATATAGTTGGTCTTTTTATATTGTATAATTATCTATTACTTCTGATTTTAATTGGAAGAATCTAAATTGTAAGTCATATGCTACTTTAAAGGGCTATACTTTATATTAATTTTTTAACATAAAAAAATTCAGTAATAACTCTTTAGATGCTAATAAGTCAAAGGATAATTTTAATGAATTTTTAGAAATTATTTATCGTTTTATTTTAAATTCAAAATTTTGTAAAAATGTATATTTTTGAAAGATGAACTAAAACACAAATTTTAAATTTTATTTTTATTTATTTTGATTTTTTATATTTTATTTAAATTTAAATAAAAAATATTTTCTTATTAACATTGACTGCAAAATTGTAAATTTAAATTTTTCTTTTCTATTTCACTGACATTGACTGTAAAATTAAAAAATACTACATAAAATAATAAATATTTATAAATTTAAAATTATGTATAATAAAAAAAATTGTATTGTTAAAATAAAATAACTATTGATATAAAATTATTTTTATACAAAAATAATAATTAAAAATTAACAAATAATAATTTAATTAAATTTATCAAATCATGTCTTGATATAAAAATAACTAAATTGAGTGAATGATCACCTTAAAATAAATAAATGGTTATACCCCACCATAAAATCTTAAGATATCCGTAAAATCAAACACATATATAGCACTAAGTGAAGGCAGGAGCCAGCTATAACTCATGATCATACATATCCCTATGTCAGCGTATGATTCTTTTCTTATCCTCTAAAAATAATGACAAAAACGTTCACTATACTTTATTATGTTCCAGCAATGTATCCATGGTAGTAGACGTACAAATCAGATCATTTCAAGAACAAGGTTTCTGCTTCAACAATCCTTACAAAATGCAATGCCCATAATTATAACCCTCTTCGGAAACCCAAAAGCTACCACACCTGGCGAATGGTTATGTCACCTTATACATGTTATATTCAAATGTTCAATGCTTTATTTATATAAATTAAATAATTCTATTAATTATCGATTTATATCATTTTTAACGTTTTTATCAAAATGCATTGCATCTCATATTTCGTTTACGGTGTTTCATCTCTTTTTCTTTTTATTTTTATAGTTTTATCTTTTCTCCTACCTTCCGAAGAATAACACATCTACATTAAAATTCTCTAATTTTCTGAAAGGTAACTATCTCAATTTCATATATCATATACTTTCTAATATGACATTTCTATGGTCTATAGAATCTTTGAGAAAGACTTCTTTTTATTTTTCATAAGAAAGAAAAGACTTACTATCTGTGGGATCTGATACTACACCGCTGCTCAAAACCTTAGGGTAGGGGATCAACTTTATTACATAAGTGGATTCCTAACTCTTATATCATGATAGATTTTGTATCATGATATAAGTTGTAAGCAGTTCTTATTGTCTCGGCCTAAAACCTCGCCAATTGATCTTTACGGCGCTTCCTCTATCAATTGGATCTTTTATCCATAGAAAAAAGTATCTAGGCATATCTCTATTTCTTCATTTTTTTTTTTACTTTTATATTCTATGAAGTTTTTTTGTTTCCTACAGCTGATAAAAATCAATATAATAATCAAAGAAAGACTTCTTAAGTTAATAAATAATTTAAATAATAATAAATAGGAAATTTCCCTAACATGCCTATCCCAATAACAAAAAAACCTGACTTGAATGAAAAATACGAACGAGATGGATGCTTGTTGTCCCAACCATTCTTGTTCTCTGTTCTGTGGACCGAGGAGAAAGGGAGCTCAGCGGCAAGAGGATTGTAACATGAGAGAAGCAAGGAGGTCAACCTCTTTCAAATATACAACATGGGTTCTAGCAATGCAATGTGGTTGGACTCTCATGTCGATCCGAGTTAGCAACCCCCTCCCCCCTTCAAAAAAAAAAATAGGAAAAATAGGATGCGTAAATAAAAAAAAGATGGACCAACCTTTTCTTTGTCAAGAGTGGTATCCTTTATTCAAATTAAATTAATTCTTTTTTTATTTATTTACCCTTGAATAAAAATAAAATAAAAAAGGAACTTCATGTTTGTATCACAGAAAGTTTAACGAACTCACTATTTGCTAAAAATTGCCTCTGTAACGTGAAGAAATCGATCGATTTCTTCACGATCGGATTATATTTGTTTTCAATACTGTTGTCAATATTAGTGTTGAAAACATAGAATCGCAAACCTCTGTTTTTTATTATCTTCTGTTTTTTATTATCTATTGCAATCTCCGGATTATTATCTAATTTTAAATCCATATATTTATATAATGATTTTTCAACCTTCCATATTTCTATATAGAAATAGAAAGAGATAGACTAGAAACGACATCTCTTATCTCACTGACACCAAAGAGGGGGATCTAAAATGAGTGGAATTTTGATATGGGTGGAATATAATGAAATAGAGCCACTTTGAGGTTCCCTTTGAAATGAGGCATGGAACGGAGCCATTGCGAAGAAGTTCCACGAGTTACGAAGGAAACTTCGAGCTCATATTGGTCATGGGTTGAGAACGGGAATTGAACTCTATGAGATCAAATTTCCCGTTGTTCCTCAGTAGCTCAGTGGTAGAGCGGTAAAATACGAATATCTATAATTAAAAAATTTAATTTTTATAGGTGTAAAAAATTATCTATTAAAAAAACTCTCAATTCACCGTTTTTTTCTTTTCTAAAAGAAAACAGAAACTCAGAGAACCATGTTATATCAATCTCAAACCTTATGAAATACACACCAATAAAACCCAGTACCAACAATTAATGAAATGAAAATCTTAAAGAATCACTTACCTCATAGTACAGCGCCGGTGCCGAGGAAAGATACACTGCACAGTGGGCTCGAACGCGAGACAAAGAACAACGCTAGGTGGGGATGCAGAGGCCGAACAACAGTGGGCTTGCTAGTGACTCCACAATGCCGGAAGAGTTCAGCCCTGGTGTGTGTTGAGGCGGAGCAAGGAGGCGGCATTGGGTTGGAGGCGGGACGACTGGATGCGTCTTCAAGGAGGGGTCGACGGCGACATGGAGCAGAGGCGACGACGCCTGGGCACAGCGACGGACCAGAAAATTTATGTTGAGGGGACAAAAATAATACATACTATTATCAAAAGATATATTAATTCAAATTTAATAAAATAAAAGTGTACATTAAATTATCCGAATACAAAAAAATAAAAAATTATATTAGTCACTAATTACTTCTTTTTCTTCAAATCTTGAAAGTACTTCTCTTCTTGTTTTTATATTTTGAAAATTGTTTTCATATTTTAAAAATATTAATAATTATTTCATTATCAATTTGATTGAATGTCTCTTTCTATATATGTAACCAAACAATTATTACTATTTTAAAATATTTTTTATTACTATTTTTAAAAACAAAAAAATATATTCTAAATTAATAAATTGATCAATTGACTTTAGAAATTTATATGCAATATAATTGCATATAATAAAATAGAACGAAAGATAAATAAATAAATAATAAGGATCATAAAATTGAGAATAAAATAAAATATATAAATTCATGAAAAGAATAAAAAATTAGATTAATACTTAAACTATAATTGCTTAAATTAAAATTTGCAATTGAAAATATCAAAAAGAGAAACAATGAAATTGAAAGATACATAGAGTCATCAAGAGGTATAGAAAAAAAAAAGAGGATTTAAAATTTACCTTTTGACGAAGAAAGATAACCACTAAACAAAGAATAGAAAAAAATTGAAAATATAAAACTGATAAAGGGGTTTAAGAGAATAAAGAAGTGGTGACGGCTGGAATTTGAGAATGGGAGAAGATTAAATTTGATTAGGTTAACTAATAGTTAAAATGATAAAAAGATAAAGTAGGTTTGAGACTTTAAATAATTGGGCTTAATTTATTTGTAATGGAGTCATTTAAAATTTAAAATGAAAACAAATTATATATGTTTTTTTTTTTTAAATAAATGAGAGCGAGGGCAATGCAAGTGCCCCCTTCTGCTCTATGTAGGTCCGTCCCTGCTTGGACGAATGCAGAAAAGTAGTCGTGAGTAGTACTGTTTGGTGTTCCGGCGACATTAATTTTTTGTTGACAGTAGCGACCGTCAAAGACTGCAAAAAGAATGCGTTGTGCGGTGCTGAAAGTGGCAAATGAGTAGGAGTGCTTGTACGGTAACAAGATGTGGATAAAAAGTAAATTAGAATTAACTTAGATTAATTGAGAATGTGAATTTTTGAATAAAATGAACTTAGGAATCCAACCTAATAAAAAGGGATAAGTATTTTTTTCGTCTCTAAAGTTTGAGGTCAAAATCAAAATCGTTCTCGACCTTTTTTTGTTATTAAAATCATCCTCAACGTTACAAACCGTTATAAAATCGTCCTTTTCTACTTCAATTATATTTTTTTTACCAAATTACCCTTCATTATTAATAAAAATAATATTAAAAAAAAAAACAAAACCCCACCCCACCCACTCCCCAGCATCTCATCTCTTCGGTCTTTCCCCACCCCTCCCCCAATCCCCTTCCTTCTACTCTTCACTATCACCCTCTTCTTCTCACCTTCGCTATGGCAATTACCACTGTCGGAGGACACCGACCCCTCCTCCCCTTCCTCTTCTCACTCTTCTCCAATTTCCTTCCAGCTTCTCACTCTTCTTCATTTTACCAGGCAGACAAAACATAGCAAAAGGTAGAAGTAAGAAATTAAATTAACAGCAACATAGCCATCACCTCTTTTTCTTCGCACCTCTCCTCATTCTCCCTTTCCTCACCACCATCACCATTGCCACCATAGCCATTCATTACTCACAAAACTTTTTTTTCCACCAACAACAATAGTCCCAAATAAATTAACAGCAACATTCACAAAATAAATCAATAAAAAATTCAGATTAAACAATAATTCAATAATCATCAACTACAATTTCAGTTTTCAGATTCAAAAACAGCAAAATAACAGAAATAAAAAAAGTTAAAAAATCACAAGCAGAAACATAAACTCAAGCAGAAGCAAAAGTTTAAACAGAAGCAGAAGAAGAAGAAGAAGCAGAAAAAGAAGCAGAGACAGTCACAGAAGAAGAAGCAGTGCCGACGGGTCCCCCTCTCGATGACGACGCGACGGCGACGGCGAACCCTAGAAACGAATAAGTAAGGCAACGAAAATGGAAAGAAGAAAAATTAAAGTTGGAATTGGGGTTGGAGTTTTGAGGGGGTGAAGGGTTACGGAAGTGGGGTGAGGAGGTGGGCGGTTATTTTTTGTTTTAATTTTTTAATTATTTTTATTATTTAATAAAGGTAATATGGTAAAAAAAATTAAAATAGAAAATGACGATTTTATAACGTTTTGTAACGTTGAGGATAATTTTAATAACAAAAAAAAATCAAGAACAATTTTAATTTTTACCTCAAACCTTAAAGACAAAAAAAATACTTATCCCTAATAAAAATTTGCAGAAATTAACAGAATCTCTCTTAATAATGTAGTGGAATTGATATACTATATGTTTATTAATTTTATCAGAATTCTGTAACTAGTTCCTTACCGGATAAGAGGGGTACCCCTTATTCTTCTTATCATCATGATCTCATGGCACTTATGGCCAGATGTAACAGCACAAGACAATGGAATGCAACAGATTACAGAGAATCCATGTACTTTCTATCACATTGTTTTAATTTAGCGTAACAACAATATAACAATAATAAAGAATTTTGGAGGTTATTTTCCGTTTTATCAAATTTGTTATATGTAGCTTTCAATTTTGGCTTCTTCTCTCATCACATGTATGTTATGGGTTTTCGATAAATTTAAATTATGATTTAATTATTTTATTAGTCTTTATAATTTTACAAAATTTTTAATTAGGTTATTATACTTTTTTTTTTAATTGAATCTTTATATCAATTTTTTTTTTCAATTAGGTTCCTTTTAATAGTAATTAGTTTAATTATATAAGGATCTAATTAAAAAAAATTCGTGTAGAGACCCAAATAAAAGGAAAAAAAAGTATAGAGACTTAATTAAAAATAAAATTTGGTGCAAGAACTCAATTAAAAGGAAAAAAAAAATATACGGACCTAATTAAAAATTTTGCAAAATTATAGGGACCAACAGAGTAATTAAACCTTAAATTATTATTTAAGTTACTAATTCCGGCTATCTTACATATGCGGTACATAATCGGTCTCAATCCGGATAAATGAAGAGAGTTGTGTTAGACATTCGATAGCTAACATAAAAACTTAGTCTAATCTTCATGACATGGATAAAAAATATTATTGCGCTAAAACTAGATCGTTACCCGAAAGCAACGCGCTTGATGGTAATCAGTGACTAAGAGAATGGGGGGTTGAAACTTAACCACTTTTTTTTGCTTGAGAACGCTTTCTACCTTTTACAAATGCTTCAGGAGTTCAGGAGATTTTTCTTCTTTTTGTCTTGTAATTAGTCAATAAGAGACATTTTCTTTTTGTCTCGTAACCAGTCAGGAGATCTTTTGCAATTTTATCTCATAGGCCACAGAATCAGAAATGGAGTAAGAGAGAGAGAGAGAATCACACCAAGAAGTATCCTAATTCAGTTGCTAAGTGCAATACAGCCTACATCCAATCTTCATCACAACAATGATGAAATTTCACTATAATCATACAGATTACAAACACCAATTCTCCCTAGGAACTACCCTTCCTATTCGGAACAAGTCCAAAATCTATCCCTAGTCCTGAACTTAACTTGGTTACCTACCAAACTTTCAACTGCTAAGTGCTAACCCAACTTGCAAGGAAATTTCTACAGAATCATGATACACAACACATAGATGTACAAAGAACCTCTAAGACACCTATGGCTTTTTCTTTAATTTTGTACACTCTACCTTTTTCCACTCACTGGCTTTTTCTTACAAACCTTACTGTTTGCTTTTTTCACCATGAGACTCAGACAGAGAAAACTTAAAGAAAATACAAAATAGAAAACATTGAAGGAGAAGAACTTCTGTGAGCTTGGGTAGTTATGAGAACTCTGTGCTTACACTCCTTGTCTCAAGCCTTGGCCGTTCGCCCTTATTATAGAAGGGAAAGCTTCCAAGGTTGAAAACGGTTCAACTGAACCAACTTCTTCTTCTTCAACACCAAAATTGGTTCGGACAGAGAGAAGAGAGAGGGAACCAAAAGCTAAAACCAACATGCAATTACCTCTCTCTTATCTCTTTTCTTCAAGCTTCATCAATCTAACCCTTCCATCTTGACTTGGTCCCCAAGAAGGATTTCTGACTCTTGATGAACACTTGATCCTTGACAGCTCCATCTGCTCCACTTCTGCTTTCTCCTCCACGTAGCTACAGTAGTTACCTTCTGTGATGGATGAACAAAAAGTAGAGACGAGCCATACCACAGGGATCTTCTTCTCTGACCGAATTGGATTTCTATCCATTTTTAGGCATGGTGATCTTGAGGCTTCTTTACCACATCTTATCTTTAGTGGTAAAGATCTCAGCCACGCCATACCTTGAATCTTCTTTTTACTAAAGCCATCATCACCTTAACCTCTTGCTTGTTCATAGCTTATCTGTTATTTTTTCTGATAGCTTGCTTCAATCCTCTTTTTCTGCTAGACATAACCGAAAGAGAGAGGAGAGAGAAGGGAAAAAAGTTTCCAATGTAATTGATGAATGAAATTAAAATGAGTTAATTTTTCACCGAGGAAAGCATGCATCAATGCTTTCTTTCTTCTTTTAATTTTCGGACCAAGCCTTTGTTGGTCTTGTAACAAGGATTAATTGTGCTTGCTCAATAAATTCTGACCCAACATAATAATTCAACCACACATCATCTAGTATTTTTGTACAAAACTAAATATTATCATCACATTGGGTTTTGTTTAATTTTCGGCCCAATCACAAAATCTACACACAACAAAATTGTTAATCAACCAAATTATCATTACAATAAATTAACAATTTTGTATTTTAATTCCTTTTTAATTAATGTTTGATCATCATCATAATAATTTAGAATTTTTCAAACTTAACAGTACTGTATAACTCACGTACAGTGTCAAATAAAACAAAAACCACTACATCAGTAGCCGAATATAGTATTAAATGAACAAAAAATTCTACATTTTTGTAATACTTTAATTTTATTTCTTTTTGTACATATAAATATGTTCATCCTTTTTAAATCTCTCACTTCAAGTCAAATTTAAAATATAAAAAATTTGGCGTTGACAAAACCATATTTTATGTAGTTTTCAACTACTCAATTAGAGTATACTTCTTATACTTCAGAAATTTGGCAAGAAAATAAAACAAAATTATCCTCAAAAGATTTTTCATGATCATATATATAGGTTGTTAATGATAACTCTAGGTTTCTCTCTGACTGTAACTTTTTGTTAGTAGTAGTGAAGAATTCAAAATTTTGCAGCAGTACAATTATCTGTATCCAAATAACTTTCTAGATATTATTGGGATATGGAACATTAAAATCTAAAAATTTAAGTGGTCTTCTATTGAAAAATTATGAAGAACCATGTTTTAATAACTGTATCTTCAAATAAGTATTTAAAAGTAGAAAAAATATCTAAATATAATAACATATAACCTTGTTCCTTCATCCGAAAGAAAAAAAAAATTAAACTCAAACTAAAATCCTAACTCCCTGTATTAAAATTAAAATACCAAGACAAGTTATATTATACCCTAAATAAAACCAAATTAAAGTATTATCATCACTCTCAGTTGGTATATATACCTCCCTTTCTTGAGCATCTGTGCACAGAATAATTGATAGGCACACCATGACGTCATAGCACCAGATAGATATATATATAGAAGGTTCTTATATATGATCAGTCATGTATGTTGTTTATTTACTCATTAAAATCAAATGCTTTATATAACATATTATTTATCTATTATATATTATTAATTAGACAAAAAAATGTATTAGATAACATATTTTTCTTTTATTTTAATTGAAACTTTCCTACCTAAATGTCCGACAGCCGAACCTTGAACAACTTTGATCCACATGAACTTTTGGCCCTATGAATTTTTTTTAGAAGCGACTCCTTGAATAATTGGCACTTTGATACAAACTTCTTTGAATTAGTTTGGATAGTAAGTTTTTTCGTGAAAATAGTGAATTTTTTTTTTCAAAGTATGACTCGATAAGAAATTAGTTCTTTTTTATTTTATCGTTTAAAATACCTATTAAGTTCTTCAAAAATATTATGTATATAAAAAATATTCATTATATATTTATGTGTAAATATATTATTTAATTTATTTTTATATATATTTTATATTTTAATATATATTTTATACAAATGATTGATATTTAATATATGAGTTATACTAGGTGTACACTAAAATCAGTTACTAAAGTCAATCATCGGCCATCAGTATAAAATACATGTTGGAATACAAATACACATGGAAAATAAATTAAATCACACATGTATTTATATATAAATATATTGGTGCCTGATTTTAGTAGCCGATTTTAGTGTACGAATAATATTTTCTTTAATATATATCTAAAAAAAACGTTATTCGTGCACTAAAATTAACTACTAATGTATTTGTGTATAAATATGTGTGGTTTAATTTATTTTCAATATATAATTATATTCTAATATATATTTTATACTAATAACTTATTTTTGTAGCTGATTTTAGTGTACACTTAACATAGTATATCTAAATTAGCAGAAGTTGGGAAGAATGCAAGTCATGTATTGAATTGAAGTACTTAGTTTCTAGTGTGGGAAGAATAGATGAAGATAGATACCGATTCTCATACATAGAATAATGGATGGTGATTATATTGTTCCTTTCCGTGGCTCCTAAGGACACAAATCATGCAAATAGCGCTTTCATTTTTGGTGCAAAGCTGGCACTACCCCACACTACTACTCCCTATAAATAGCATCAAGCATTTCCCACCCTTTTCTCAACAATAACCATAACATATATACATACTTCTCTTCTTCTTTTCCTCTAGAAGAAGAAGAATGGCATCAATGTCGGCCTCAGGTTCATGGAGTGCTAAGGACAACAAGGCCTTTGAGAGGGCACTGGCTGTCTATGACAAGGACACTCCTGACCGTTGGAATAACGTCGCCAACGCTGTTGGTGGCGGCAAGACCCCGGACGACGTCAAGACCCACTATGAGCTTCTTCTTCGAGATATTAAGTTCATTGAATCTGGCCAAGTTCCATTTCCGTACAACAAAAATCTTAATCCAACCTCTCAACAAGAACATGACAACAATAGGTAACAACATAATCTCCATATTCCATAAGCTTTAATTTCACATGCAACTATTTAATTAATTGGATATGTGATTTTTGTTTCTTCCACAATTTAGATAAAAAAAAAGATATTTTTACTATTTTTTTCTTTACACTTCTTATATATTTTTATGGTATAAAAGATAAATTATTTATTTTTTTATATATTTTTCATAAATTACTTTTTTTTTTAAGAAAAGTTCTTTATATTGACAACTTTGCATTTTCTAATTTTTTTTTTAAAACAATGTATACTCTAACAACAAACAACAACAAAGTCTTGTCCCACTAAGTAGAGTCGGCTACATGAATCAAACGACACCATTGTATTCTGTCATGTATGCTCTAATTATTTAAAAAAATGTAACTTAATTTTTATATTTCCTAGATCGTACTAAGGCTTTTAAATATGTAATTAACACTATTTTGCTTAAAATGTGTATATTTGCATTCTATAAGAAAATGCCATGTGTGCACATATAAATAGTAAGGTCATTAAATTCAACCATAGCTAAGTTATTATATATACGTACCAACTCTGCATAGAGTAAGTATATTATTTGATCTTCCCGAATCTATGTAATTAATAATTTAATTTATACCTTTTCTCTTCTGATTGCAGGCTTAAGAATCTAAAGCTAAATTAATGTCCGAACACTGTCATCATCAACCTCAAATTTCCGACCGATTTTCGTAACCAGATACCATTTCCCATCATATAAAATCCGTAGTAATTAATATTTTAATGTCAGAAAATGCTAATACAGTGGCATGAGAATATATATAGATATATATATATATATTACTTAGTTATCATAAAAATCATATATATTCTATGAATCCCTCTTTGTATTTTTATTTTTCTATTGTTCATGCTGCCAACAAAAAGAATGAATGACTGTTTCAATTTCTTATCCTAAATAAATTAAAGCTTTAATTTTACTATGAGCTTCAATTATCATTACAATGTATCATAAATAAAAATATATCAATGTTAATAGCTGCTATATGTAGAATCTTTAACATTTAAACTGGCCTATCTTGTATAAAAAGGTATATAATAATTTTATTATTTTTAAATATTTACAAATAACATAAAATAATGATATGAAGGAAATTCTAAGATATTCATGGATCATATGGCAGAAGTATATAAATTCAGTGAACTGAAATCATTGCTTGTTGGACCCCGAAAAATTCACAACGTATAAAGAAGCCGGAAATTTGCTTTGAATGGTAAAAAAATATATAGAGAGAATCAGTTACTATTGATTCACAAAGAAAACATAATTACTATTTTGACCATTTACATTGACAGCACAAGTATTTGGCCCTTCATTTTGCTTATTCTTGTTTCCTTTTTTCTTAAATTCTTTCTTTTTAAGCCAGTTATTTAGGGTAAGTGTTGCAATATCCCATCAAGTATGATGGTGTAATAAAAACTCAAACAAAAAGTTAGGTTTGGAGATTGAAAAGGTGTTGAGAGTTTTATTATGATACATTAATTATTGCATTAACGATTAGTATGGGTTTTGCGAAATTTGAATAATGATAGTTTAAAAACCAAATTGAGTGAGGTTTCTATATATAACACATGCATTTACCATTGTCAATTGTCATTTTTAATTGAGCATAGAATATCATGTTGTCTCTTCTCGGTCTTTCCAAAAGTAAAATCGTAATTTACTTGAATAATGTCAATAATAATTAGAATAATACTACATGTTGTGAGGATTATTTGAAACATATTAATTTGGACTTGAAAGTAAGGTTCAAATCTCTTAAAGTGGCAGCGTTAGACTTTTTTAGTGTCGAGGTACCGCCTGTTCGAGTTCTTCGTGAGGAAATGAGGTGGTACCTGCAAAAGACTCCAATACTTAAATTAACAAGGATTTTAAGCAGATTTTTAGTAGAGTAAAACGTGTATTATACTTGGGAGTGCCAGTATATTTATAGTAGAATAAATAATCATTTTTATTGGAATAGTTCTATCTTTTCTAATACATAATTATTCCTTTTATCTTGGAAGTCTGTTAAGATTTCCTTTCTAAATGTAGGAAGGAAATATATGGAAGCAGTTACTCATCTAAATCAAGTAAAGCTGGACCTCTACGTTGATATCCGACCTCCTTAAAGAGGTCGGATTTTTGGTGAAGTCCATCTTTACTGGTGGACCTTTTTGTGTTATTGGGTCTGACTTTTATCTATTGGGTCAGGATATGAACATTACATATTTAAGTGTTTTTGTTAATCAAATTTAACCAAGTTGATTTAATATAACAAAAATCAATTATGATTAATATTATTCAAAATTTTATTGTTTAGCTTAATTAAATTTAATTTATAAAAATACTTGGATGTATAGTATTACTCTAATATATATACATGTGCCCATGGTATCTTTATTAATTTGGTAATGTTAAAAAAATAATATCTAAAATTATCTTATATAATATAATATTTATAATTTTATACACATAATAGTCAAGTACATATATATTACATCTAAAATTACATAATTATTTTAATGATAATTAATAAATATTAAATAAAATAATTTTAATTATTTGAGCTAATTTTTGGTTGCCTCCTAAACATTATTGTGATTATTAATTAGTTACAATGTTTGTGATGAGTTTGGTTTGCTGTTGAATACATAAACTGAAACCCATTAATTTCATGCATATATATCGTGATCTTAACATTGAGTTTAGCTATTTTATATGCATATATATAGTAGTTTTCACCATGTCCCACCGAAAAAATAAATAAATAAATTAGTTGGGTTTTGACTTAGAAATTTTATGTTCATGAGAAAAAAAAATTATGTTTGAAGGTTAAGAATATTTTAGGAAATAATTCTGCTAGATATTAACATGTGTTTTTGAACTGTATCTCATATTAATTAATTATCATTAATTAGTGAATATTTAAATTTTATTTTTTAAAAAATATAAATTAATAATTAATAATTATTAATTATAGTTATTTAAAATTGACTAGTTATTAAAAGTTATTTATCTATACTTCTCTTTTAAGAAATTAAAGTTTTAGTTATATAATTTTCACCATCTTACTTCATGAATCATGATAATGATGGCCATTATTATAGGGTTTAAATTTAGAATAATGCTAAATATCAAAGGCTTTTTATAAATAAAGTCTAATTAAATAAAATAATAAGACTTAAAATAATATTAGTTATAATTAATTTTTATTATGTTAGACTAATTTAATTAAATTTAATTAATAAAAAGATTTAGATGTATAGCATTATTTTTAAATTTATTCTTTTTATTATTAGAAAATAAAAATTATTTTCCTCATTAGATACACAGTACCCTTTATAAAGTATATTTGGGATCTTAACACTATAATATCAATTACTTTAATTTGCACAAGTTTATACTCAAATTTATTTAATATTTATTCAGCCCAAGGGTGGTTATCATTGACTGATCTCTATATATATAATTGAAGTATCCAGCATCAAGCAGCTTGTATATATTATGCATTTCACTGCCCCCATATATGTTAGAAAAATCAATCACGTGATTATATATTATACTGTTGTGCCAATGGAACTTTCCTTTTTAAACGGCAAAAGAGATTTTTTTTTTCCCCTAGGTTATGGTTTTTGCATATAATAATAAGTAGCAGAAACTAGAGAGTAGCATTTTGTTACCAATAGAAAGATGAGATGAGAATGGTCCAACCAATGTTGAAGCCTGAATTAGACAATTCATCAGATACATATAGTAGATGCACATATATAATTTTG
>NC_029781.3:101302317-101307753 GCF_000817695.3 Arachis duranensis
AATGAACAATTATCTTCATTTTCTAACTGTTATCACGTTTCCACAAAACAAACCCTTCCTCATTAGGAAACATTAACAAACCTTTCGATCAAGAGAAAATAGTAAGAAAGAAATTCAGAAAGAAGAAGATTAAAAATTGATTTTCACTTGGTTTGGTTTAGTATGAACAGTAGAAGAGAATAAAAAATTTATGATGGTCCCACACATAAAATTTTCTCTCCTCAATCAACTAGAAAACTCAAACAAAAAAAGATTGCAGTATGAAAATATTTCGAGAGTTACTTGAAATTGATTTGAGTTGTAAATGTGAGGTTTAAAACTCTTAATATGGCAGTGTTCGACCTTTTTGATTTCGAGGTACTGCTTGTCCAAGTTCCTCATGAGAAGGTGGGGGTGATACCTGCAAGAGACTCCGATACTTAAGTTAGTAAGGGCTTATAGCAGGTTTTTAGTAGATTAGAACGTGAATTATACCTGAGGACTCCAGTGTATTATTTATAGTAGAGTAAATAACTACGTTTGTTGGAGTAGTTCTATCTTTTCTGATAGATAAGCGTTTTTTTTTTATCTTGAGAGTTTGTTGGGATCTTCTTTCTAGAAAAGATAGAGATAGTAGAAGAATCTTAAGGAGACAGTTACTTGTTAGGCCAAGTAGAGTTGGGCCTCTAAGTGGTTGTCCGACCTCTTTAAAGAGGTGATCGGGCTTATCACGAAGTTCATCTTTATTGGTGGGCTTTTTGCGTTATTGGACCTGGCTTTCGTTTTGCTGGGCCAGGGTATAAACAGAAAATATTTTAGTTACTCTTTTTTGTTTCAAAGTAAAGTGGTATTTATTTATTAAAAGAAAATAAATAAAAGTTGTAGGTCCACATTGGACAACCATACGCAATGTAAGAAAGGGATTTTCAAACAATTAACATATCTTTAACGAAACATGACAAAACACACATATTAAGTTTCATTTCTCTTCTGGACCTCCTCCATGAATTCATGCGCTAAAGTGATAATTAAATCTGGTGAAGTGCTTTTGTTCTCAAAGACAAGAAGATTTCTCGTAGTGCAAATTTTTCATAGAATAATTGCTGCAAGTGATGAATTTTTTCTCCAATGATGTCTTCGTCGTGCTTCTTTCATGAACCGGTTCCATCGCACACAAAATTTTTTTGAGCTGTTTTGTACTAGGTAAGCTCCCACGTCTGACTGCTGCCAAATTTTTTGTGACTTTAGACAATCAATTAAGCAGTGATTTATGTTTTTTCCCAAATTGTTACATCTAGGGCAGATTTCTAGAATTGCTGGTAGCCTTTCATGATGTCGACGACGAACTGGGATGCTGCATGAAAAGTTTTTCGTAGGAATATCTTATTCTTCAGCGAACATTGGAGTTTCCACAACAAATTCCATAGTCTCTTTTTCCTGCACAGATCAGATAATTGGCTAATTGGAGAATGCACCATTCAAAAAGCTGTTTTGTAGTCGGAAGCCACCATGAACCTGCTGTCCCTCTCACTTTTCCAGGTAATCCGATCTTCTCCTACTTCCATAATAGCAGTTTGTAAGATTTCTTATTTTTTTTGCTGTCATTGAAATGATTTTTGCTTCCCCCCACTCGTTCATTCCTTTCGTTTTGTTCGGCCTGAAACTCGAATCCATATAAACTTAGCCTATTTCGATCTTAACATATAAGTTATGTTTGAGATTGGACCTAACAAAATTGGCACAATAATGTAGAGCCCAATATAGGAGACTTAGTCTATATAGATCAAACTTATTTGAATACGTGTCTCTAAGAGCAACTCCAACGGTAGAAAAATTTTGAACCTCATTTACTGTGTGTCAGTAAAAGGTGAAGATCTATCATTAGAGTAAATCAAAAGCGAGTTCCTTCACAAAGTTCAGAGCAATAGAAGCTCTGCTCAGAGGGACTCTCTCTCTCTCTCTCTCTCAAAGAAATGATATTTTATTAATAAAATTAATACTTTATATACATATGTATTGAGCTGAGCGTTATATATACAGTATACTTCATATACACAATACATATTAACGTTATATATATAGTATACTTTACATAATTAATTAATTATTATAATTATTAATAAATTAAATATGATTTAATTATGTTATATAATTATAATTATATTAAATAATTAAATTATATAAAATTTATTAATAATTATAATAATTAATTAATTAAATGATTAAATTTTTATTTAATTAATAATTTATATTATCATATTAAATTAGCCGTTGCAAAACTAGTCGTTGTAAAATTAGCCGTTGGAAACTAGTCGTTATTATGTTACCGTTATTATTAATAAATTAATATTTTGTTATTCTATATATACCACTTAGATACACTTCTATTCTCACACTCTCTACTACTCTTTCTCATCTTCTTCCAAGTTTACGAAATCAAAGTTCTACTACTATTATTTTTTGTTTGAAAAAATGTATCCAAACCAACTCAACTCTTTCTTCAATTACTTACAAAACTTTCCTCAAATTCCAAATACCCAACAATCTCAAACCTCAAACTCTCAAGTTCCAAATCAAAATTTCACACTACCGAATACATTTCAAAATCCAAATCCACAAAAACTTTCTAATTTCAATTTTCAACCTCCTTATAATAATCAATTTCCTATATTCCAACCGCAAAATCAAAATTCACAAACACCCCATTTTCCATTTTCATCCATATTTAACCCCTCTATCGAAAATGTTACTCCAACTTTCTTGCCGTTTCTAACTCAATTCAGTGCATCAAGACATAACTCATCTGGTGTTGGTGGCTCTTCTAACCCATTCTCTCAGACTCCTATACAATCTAGTCCAAATTCGCTATATTCCGAATTTGCCAACCTCGTGTATTAGATGCTATCGACCTCAATGATGATGATATCAAAGATCGGAGGCAAGATAGTATTCAACACTGACATTGGGAAGAGGATGAGATGTTGATCAGTGTGTGGTTAAATGTTTCAACTGACCCTGTAGTTGGTACCGATCAAAAGGGAGAAATATTTTAGAGTCGAATTCATAGCTACTATGTAGAATTTTGTTCTGACGTGACAAGTGGGGTAGTTACATGTAAGAAACGATGGTATAAGATCAACAAAGCTGTTGCACAATTTGCTGGTTGCTATGATCAAGCTAGTCGAAACATAAGGAGTGGTTCGAACGCTGATGACATAAAGGAGTTGGCTTATAAACTTTATTCCACAAATTATGGTAAAAAATTCACTTTTGAGAGGCATTAGAACATGCTTCGGTTGGAACAAAAATGGAGAAGCCAACTACCTACACAGAGTGGTGGCTCAAAGAGAACCAAGGTTAGTGCAACTAGAGTATACTCATCCTCATCAAACCCAGAAACACCGTTGGCTGACGAACCCGGTGTGGACTCTCCCGTTTGCCCACAAGGATCAAAGAAGAGCAAGCAAAAAGGTAAGGGAAAAGCACAGATGTCTGAAGATTTTAGCAAAAGAAAATTATCGGTTGTCAAAAAATTATCTTTCATGGAAGATATTAAGAATGTTAGAGAAAAGGAACTAATGGATAGGGAAAAAGAAAGAGAAGAGGAGAAGAAACATAGAGTAAAGATTATGGCAATCAAAGAGAAGGAATTACAAATTCAAGCGGCAATGAAAGAACAAGAATTACAAGCTCAAGTAGCAATGAAAGAAAAAGAATTACAAACTCAGAGGTATATTAAAGAAATGGAGATAAAAGCAAAAGAAAGGAAAATGGAAAGGATGGCCAAGGAAAGGAAAAGGGAGATAGATATGCAAATACTTAATGCTGACACGTCTACAATGAGTGAAAAACGACGAGCTCTTCATGAGATTGCATGTGAGAAAATAATCGCCAAGTGGTTTACTTAATGGTTCCTTGTATTCGTAGAGTTATGTAGTATGTTCTTATTTTTATTGCGTATTACTGGTTTATGATGTAGTTTGTTTTATTTTATTTCTGATGTAAGTTTTTAAATTAGTCAATATTATTGTGCCCTTATTGTTCATGAAAGTGACCGTTGCAAAACAAGCCGTTGTAAAACTAGCCGTTGCAAAATTAGCCGTTGTAAAACTAGCCGTTGTAAAACTAGCCGTTACAAAACTAGCCATTGTAAAACTAGCCCTTATTATTGTAGACACACTTATAAATATCAACTATCAATGATTCTGTAACTCCACTTCAACTCTTGTTTCTCACCTCGAAAGAGAACTAAAAATTAAATTTCTAAATATGGCTAGAAATTTTGATGATATGTTTAACGAGGCTTTGTATGGCAAAAGAAGACGGCAACATAACACAGTCATAGATAATTGGATCGATGAGTGTTTACTATAAGATTAAAAAGAAGAAGATATCGATAGAAGCTCTATCCCAATTACTCGTAGATGGAGCAACAGAGATCGAGAAGCAGGACATGATCGCCTTTTTCAAGATTACTTTGCAGATGAACCGGTGTATAATGCTGACATTTTTCGACGGAGATTTCGAATGAGAAGACATGTGTTCCTTTGGATAACAGACGCTTTCTCAAACGTCTATCCGTATTTTCAACAGAGGATTGATGCAACTGGAAGAAGAGGCTTGTCGCCACTCCAGAAATGTACCGCTGCGATACGGATGTTAGCATATGGCGTAGGAGCTGATGCTGTTGATGATTATGTGCGCATAGGCGAGAGCACTGCAATTGAATGCTTGGAAAAATTTGTTGAAGGTGTCATTTCGGTGTTCGAGGATGAATACTTGCGAAAATCCAAACCAAATGACGTACAACGCCTGCTACAAATGGCGGAGGGTCATGGCTTCCCTTGGCATGTTGGGTAGCATTGACTGCATGCATTGGCAATGGAAAAATTGTCCAAAGGCGTGGAAAGGTATGTACATGAGTGGTTATCGTGGGGTTGCAACCATAGTACTTGAGGTTGTAGCATCTTCAGACTTTTGGATATGGCATGCGTTTTTTGGAGTTTCTGGTTCAAATAACGATATCAACGTATTAGATCGTTCTCCAGTGTTCGATGATATTCTAAATGATCATGCTCCGGAGGTAAATTATACTATTAATGGTAATAATTATACTATGGGATACTATTTAGCAGATGGTATTTATCCTGAATGGGCCACATTTGTCAAATCAATCTCAAAGCCACAAGGAGAGAAACGCAAGTTATTTGCACAATACCAAGAAGGGCAAAGAAAAGATGTGGAGCGAGCATTCGGAGTGTTGCAAGCACGCTTTGCAATTATACGTGGTCCAGCTCGTTTTTGGGAAAAGAAGAAGCTTGCCAACATAATGAGAGCTTGTATTATATTGCATAATATGATTGTTGAGGATGAAAGAGACACTTATGCAGTAAATTTTGCTCAAGACTTAGAGTATGATGATGTCGAAAATGGCTTATCACAACCTCAGCTGGGAGA
>NC_029781.3:101308325-101312587 GCF_000817695.3 Arachis duranensis
TCATATATATTCCAATTTTTTTTCTCTCATTTTCTCTTCTATTTTTTTATCTAAACAATAAAAAATAATTTCAACTTTTTATTTATATAATTTGTCTTCATTTTCTTCGCAACCTAATAAATGTAATTGTCTCCTTGTCCTTGGCATCGAGCATGTTTATTAGTATAAAGTTGTCCGTATTATGAATAGAGAAAAATAGTGAAGTTTTCCTTTCTTTTCTTTTTTATGTCCAAACACACACACACCCACTATGCGACTCACTCACATTCATTCCCTTCTCTTCTTTCGGTCTGACATCCTTCTTTTTGGTATGTATTTCTTTCAGCCTGGCATAGTGACTTTACCTTTATCTTCCAAAATAATGGGCCTAACCTAAATGAAATGTCATTCGGCAAAGAAGAGCATTTAATCCATCTATCTTTGTTTCCAAAATGGGCTCCTTATACAATCCAGTCCTTTCGGTTTGTTTGTTTTCAAAATGGGAGTTCAAAAAAATGCCCTTCCAAATAAAATTAAATTGAAAACCCCCTCAAGTCTCTCTTTTTTAACAATGAACATCATGACCAACAAGAAAAAAAAAAGAATCACCAATGAACATAATTTCATTCATTAAAAAATGAAAAATTGAAAGCATAATTTATTTATTTTTTTAAATCATGAAACCACTATTGATAGTTCACCAAAGTTAACCTGTAAGTTCGCCAAATTTCTAAAACCTCTCAAATCTTTGTTCATACTGCATAGTTACAAACAAAAACCTCAAATACAATTCTATTTTAAGTAATTTATTACACTTGTTAAGAAAAATTCTCACTTTTAAATTTTGCTAATAAGTAATTTTTTAAATCAAATACATTAAAATTTAAATTTTATAAATATTATTTATACATCTAAACTTGTTAGTTATTAGAATACTTAGCGTATATTTGGATTAAAAATTGTAATAGAAGTTAGTATAAAATTAATTTTGTAAAATTTATTTTGATTATAAGTGAGTTATTGTAAACGTTAGTTTATGTTTAGTAATTTTTATATAAAATATATTGTAGTAAGTTAAATATTATTTAAATTATATTACTCAAAATCAACTTTAGATGAAAAATTTATAAAAAGAATATGAATTCAAATAATTATTTTATATGATCTTATCATTTTATTTTAAATATTTAAACAAATTTTAATATTTTTAGTACCTTTTTAACTATAATTTTTTTTATCACTTATGAGTCTAATATTGTTTTTATATCAATTTTTTTATTTAATTTAGCTTTTCTCATGGAATTAGTAGAAACATTATACAAAATAAAAAAAATTAAAGCTCCATACAAAAAAATTTCAAGAACGATAAAAAAAACCCTTATATAAACAATAAATAATAAGAATTTCATTAAAAATAAGCATGAGGGAGTATTAATGAAAAGATTATATATAAAAAAAACAACAACAAAATTTATTGTATGAACAACGAAGGCCAAAATTAATAAAAGAAAATATATTTTTTTAATTAATGGTTTAGTTGAAGAAAATGGATGCAAAAGTTAAAATTTGTAGAGGAGTGGATTTTTTTATTTTTTTTCAATTGGTTGGTAACTATAAAGTACGGATACAGTTGGATACACGTGTCGGATACATTTTGGACACGGTACTCGTCTAACAAGTATGTTGCTGTCCAACATTGTTTTAATAAAAAAAATTTTACTCTAAATGCTTATACACACCTAAATATTATCATGCGTCAGATGCCTGAAGAAATATCTCTATCCTGAATCAGTCAGAAATCCCACGCTCCAACCCAACTAGAATGTAGATTCATAATACAGGCACTTAAATGGCAATAAAAATGTGCCGTTCATGTACTTTTGATTGCCTCAATAGTTTGTCCTTCTAGATTACAGGGCGTTTACAATGTGTTTACCAAACTCTCAAGTCTCTTTGTACAACTCAACTTTCTAAAACAGATAATAGAGTGAAACGGCTCAGGATTGAAGCCAAGGCATTGCTCTGATTTTTTATTATTCTTTTTCTTGCTCTTGTTCCGTTCCTGGCGACTTTTAAGTACGAATTTGTCTTTATATCAAGGTTCAGAAAACCGGACCGGTCATTAAACCGCTCTAATCATTGGTTTACTGGTTTACTGATCCAACCGGTTCAACCGGTGGTTCAACCGGAAAAACCGTTTTAGAATAGAATAATATATAAATTATAAATACACATCCTAAAATATAATTATAGTCTGATATAAATCTTAAAATATCTTCGAAATTTAAAATACTACATAAAATATCATCAACCAAATACATATTGATCGTATCAAAATCCAAACTCAATCTATTTTTCCAAGCTAAATCTGTTTTTCCCCTAAGGTTAGAAGAACCTTGTGACTGACTATCGTTAGCACTACGGAAATTGGGATTAGCAGCATCATTCGGAAGTGGAGTATCGGCAGGCATGTTATTATTCACAGAAGCATTGTTATCAGCAGTTGCTTCTTGATTAATACTATCTTCCATAACCGAAATTAATAAAACATATATGAAATTAAAAAGTAAAAACAGCCGCAAAACCACAGCACAACACATCACAATGAACATACACAGAAATTGAACAGTTCACAGATGAAGTTCCAGCAATTGAACAGTTCACAGAACAAATTCATAGAAATTGAACAGTTCACAGATGAAGCAAAATAGAAGACCAGGCTGCTTAATTTTCAGATTATTAATTTCCTATGCTCAGCAGCAAATAGAAATTGAGCCAAGGATCAAACACAAATTGACAAACAAAATGAAATTGTGCAACAAACAGGAATTGAGCTGCAATATAGAAGACCATGCTGCTTAAATTTCAAATTATTAATTTCCTATGCTCAGCAGCAAACAGAAATTGAGCCAAGGATCAAACACAAATTGACAAACAAAATGAAATTGTGCAACAAACAGGAATTGAGCTGCAATATAGAATACCAGGCTGCTTAATTTTCAGATTATTAATTTCCTATGCTCAGCAGCAAACAGAAATTGAGCCAAGGATCAAACACAAATTGACAAACAAAATGAAATTGTGCAACAAACAGGAAGTTAATTTTCAGATTATAAATTTCATGCAAGGTTTCTACTTTCTACTGAGGTAGTTCATACTGCACATAGTATCAAATTCACAGCCATAGCCACAGTTCACAGCCATAGTTCACAGCCACAGTTCACAGCCACAGTTCACAGTCCACAGAGATTAAATTGATCAGCCACAGCCACAGTTCACACTTCACAGAGTATCAATTTCATGCAAAGTTTCTACCGAGGTCGATGGAAGAACATGAGCAGAGGCGAAGAACAAACAAGATGAGCAGAGGACGAGTCACTGACCTGGGGTCGATGGAGGGCTACCGGTGCTGAGTGTTGACTGTTGAGGACCGCGCGATGGAGATGGAGGGCTACCGGTGTTGACTGTGTGCTGCGGTGCTGGTGTTGAGAAGATGAGCAGAGGATGGAGATGGAGGGCTACTGGGCAGGAACCAGGCGAAGGCGACGATGGAGATTTGAGGGTTACTGGGGCTGAGGATGGCGACACCAGGGGACGAAGGATGGCGACAGGGGGGCTATGGTTCAGGGCGGCTAGGGTTCTCCGTTCTCCATTGGAGATGATTCAGAAAGGGGGAATGAATGAATGGGGTCGGGGGAAGAAAGGGGGTGGGGTGCTCCGTGCTAAACGAGCGGGTCGGGTCGGGTCCGTTTTTTTATTTTTTATTTTAATTATGTTCGGTTTTTTAATTTATTTTAATTATAAAACGGCGTCGTTTAGCATAACCGGCCGGTCACCGGTTCGGTCTAACCGGCCGGTTTTTGACCGGTTTGCCGGTTCTTAAACAGTTTTTGTTTGGACGGTTTTTATACGAGGATCGGACCGTTTGTAGCGCCGGTTCGCGGTTAAATCGGTCGAACCAGCCGGTCCGGTCCGGTTTTCAAAACCTTGGTTAAAACCAATAAGAACCAATCGAAGCATGCTCTCCTTGTCCCTTAGTTATGTTGTTTCTTATTATTTTAAGTGCTAATTATTAATTATATAATAAAAACATCCAATAATTTTTTTAAATATTATTTTAATTTTATACTCATTTATATTTAAATTAATTATATTTTTTATTATTCATGATTATTAATATAAATGTTATTAAATATATAAATAAAAAAATTAAATATTTTTATTAATTACAATATCATTATTTTTTTATAATTTTATAATATCTATTAAATATTATTTTTTAA
>NC_029781.3:101316872-101319937 GCF_000817695.3 Arachis duranensis
TTTTTTTTTTGTTCATTAATTCTAGGGAGGAAAAATACACGCCTCAGTTAAGAAGGCTTTTGTGTCTCGATTCGTGAATTTGCTGGAGGAAGGAATATCTTACCAAATAAGATATTTTGGTGTTGGACTCAATAAGGGTTACTTCAAGACTACACATCATGAATACGTGGTTAATTTAAACCAACGTACTGATGTGCACAGACTTCCAGAATCGTCGAGTATCCCACGATATGGATTTAAGTTTGTGAGTTTTGACACTCTCAATGCTCCTGGGTATGATTGCACCTATTTAGTTGGTAAGTTTATTATTTTAGAAAAAGTATAATTATTTATTTTATTGATAATTTATTCTGCGTTTTTTTTTTAACAAATTTATTGACAATAATTTTTTTTATTTTAAATCATTTCAGATGTTGTTGGATATCTTGCTGGAATTGGGAATGAGAAGACTCTTGAAAAGGATGGCAAATCTACCAAATATACTGTTATCGAATTAGAGATTGATGATGGGTAATTATCTATTTATTTTTATAAATATAAAAATTTTGCTAATCTCATCTTTTTAAATTATTATTTTAACTTATTTTATTATAAATATTTTTATTAATATTAATAAGTAACAAATATATTTTAACTAACATTAAGCTTTAGTTAAAATTTTTTAGATTCAAACCCACCGTTTTTAAACGTCTAATTATTTAAATTTAAATTTTTTTAAAAAAAATCACTTCGGATTGATTTAAAAAAAAAAGATTCAAATTTAAAAAAAAATAATAAAAAGCATTCTTTCCGCGGTTTATTTGTTACAAATTTAAAATAATTAATTAATTATTAATTTTTTAAATTGTATTTGATATTTTAATTTTATTATTAAATTTTAAATTTTAAAAATATAAAATATATATAATTTGATATTATTTTATTGGTAGTTACTTTTTTAACATTAAACATTCTATTTGATATAGAAAAATAATGGAGTGTGCACTTTTTGGCAACTATGCACATGAATTAAATGCTTTTCTGGGATCTGGCAATAAGGATGGAGCTGTTGTCGTCTTACAGTTTGTTAGAGTGAAGTTATTTAACGGTAATATTTATCCATATTTTTTTAACAATATATTTTTATATGTGAGCTTTTACTTATTGTTTATGTGAATTTTTACTCATTTTGTATTAAAATAAATTTTTCAGAAAAGATTGTTTTACAAAATTCCATGTATGGCACAAAGATGTTCTTCAATCTTGAAGATACAACTGTCATCCAATTTAAAAATAGGTGGGTATTTTCTTTTTAATTCTTTAGTTCCATACTATGTGTGTGTTATCTAACATAATTTTTTTTTTTTAACTTTATTTATCAAGCTTTGTAAGATTTGAAGAATCTAGAGGTAATATCGGCGGAATTCCAAATGAGGCTGCATTCTTAAAAATTTATCAAGGCAAAACCATCGAACAGTTAAAAGAATTCGATACTGTAATTTTCTTTTTTAAAAAAATTTGAGAAAAAAATAATTGAAATCCGTTGTACATAGATTATTTTTGTTTATTCATCTTATTTATTTAAAAAATTCACCAAATTTAGGGAATTTAAATCATTATTTTTTTTTTCAGAATTCTATTTGTGTTGTCTTGGCTACTATAAGTCATATTATGGATACTCCAGACTGGTGGTACGGCCAATGTGAATGCAACAGGTCCACATATGCTTTTACAAAAATTTTCAAATGTTCAAGTTGTGGCCGTCTCCTTTTATCCATAACTCCAAGGTTATTTATTTATTTTTTTAATTTAAAGTCTAATCAGAATTGATTAGATATTGAATAAGTCTATGTTTAGCTTTTTTTTATGATGTTTTTTTTTTATTAAGCAGGTACCGAATAAAGTTTGGTGTCATTGGTGACTCTGACTGTGCATGTTTCGTAGTTTTTGACAAGGAGGCAAAATACGTTTTGGGAAAGAGCTTACTTGATCCACCCCTATTGGTAAGTTCTAACCAATATTTATTTCTAAAAATATTAGTGGAGATATTTTTAATGTTAATTTTTATATTATTTATTATTAATATATTATGTAATACCCTGCAGAAAGGAGATCTATCGGATACACCTACACTTTTGCTCAACCTAATTGATAAGACCTTTCTCTTCATCATTGAAGTTCAAATATCTGATAATCCACATTTTTCACCTTCTTATAAAGTTAAGAAGATGATTGATAATGTGGACCTCATAAATAAATTCAAAGAGGCTCACCCTATTCAAATTGTGAGTATAATTATAAGTGTATTTTCTATTAAAAATTAATTTATTTTTACTTCTTTGGTCATTAGTAGTATCTAATTTATAAATAATAATTAATTATAATTTTAGGATATTGACTACACCGGTGGTTTGTTTCCAATTTCAAAGACATCCTCAATCATTAAAGGGGAGAAAGTAGAAGGTATTAAGATATTTGTTCAAAATTTTTTTTTTGTTCTCTCAAAATTAGATCTTAATTTTATTCAAAAAATATTAGTGAGATAAAATCAAAGGTTAGAAAGAAGTTTTTAATTTAACATGGTATTTTGTACAGAATTTGTTGCTTGAATTCTCCAATGAAGTTGCGGCCAATGATGAATCCGAATTGTTAGAAAATGCTATTACACCAACTAAGCGACTATCCTCGGAGTCGGAAGATTCGAAGGTGGAAGGAGATACCTCAACTTGCAAGAAGATCAAGATTGAGAATGAAACTTGAGAATTTGGATGCACATATTTTGGAATCCCTTTTAGAGTCTATCTAATAGAATAATGCCAAGCATATGTTTGTTTGGTGAAAACATTGTCTTTTCTTGAGTTGTGGTTTTTCTTTTAGTTCTTTTCGATTTTTATGTTTGAAATTTAGAATTTTTTAAAATATAAATTGAAGTTATTTGGTTATTACTTGTGGTTTTATTTTTAATTTGATTCTCACCGTTGATATTCTGATAATTTCTAATTTAATATTTAATGTCATAAAATTATAAATTTTTTCTTTGAATTATTATTGATACAATTAAGTTAGTTATTAATTTTTAATGTGTA
>NC_029781.3:101320857-101376034 GCF_000817695.3 Arachis duranensis
AAATTGTATTATATGATCTCATCTTTTTAATCTATAAATTGCATTCTTCGATAATCTTTTATAAATATTATTTTTATACTTAACATGGTGAAAGAAAGGTATATTTTTATATAAAGTATTTGTTGCAGATATAACTAAAACAATTTATTATCTTGGTGATTATTAGATGTGATAGATATTGGTGACCCAGACTTTTTTGTCGGCATTGCGACGCCATGATGTGGTATGAGGAGAGATCAGAGAAGTCCAAAACAGGATCCAATTTTGAGTTCTCAATATGTTGTATGCGAGGGAAGGTACAACTGCCGTTTTGAAGCACTTGATCGGACGCTCAGGAATCTTATGTCTACCGATCAACATAAGACACATTAACCATTTGGTGGTAAGATTGTTGTTCTAGGAGGTGATTTCAGACAGATACTTCTGGTGATTCCGAAAGGAAGTAGACACAATATATTAGCATCCGTTATATATTAACTCATCCCATCTGTGGTCATTTTGTAAGGTTTTGAAACTGCATACGAATATGAGGCTTCTAATGTCTTCTTCGGATCAAGACGAAGGTGAAATGAAGATATTTACTAATTGGATACTTGATGTTGGAAATGGAAATATTGGCTCTGTTGTTGGTGATGAATCAGAAGTTGAAATTTCAGATGATCTATTGATTACAACTACTGATGATCCTCTCTCTCATTTGGTAGACTTTGCATATCCAAATTTGTTGCAAAACATGTCAGATTATAGGTATTTTCAGAGTAGAGCAATTCTTGCACCCACACTTAAGAGTGTCGAGAAGGTAAACGATTTTGTCTTGACAATCTTTCCAGGGATGGAAAAGGAGTATTTGAGCTCTGACACAACATGTCAAACTGATGAGAATGAAGATATAAAACAAGAGTGGTTCACACCAGAGTTTCTAAATAACATCAAATGTTCGGGACTACTCAATCACAAGTTGACTTTGAAGCCAGAAGTGGCTATAATGCTACTGCGAAACATAGACCAGACTTCAGGTTTATGCAACGAAACAAGATTAATAGTTAACAAACTTGGCAGCAACGTAATTGGAGCGACGGTAGTGACCGGTAAAAATATTGGAGATAAAGTGTACATTCCAAGAAGAAACTTGATTCCTTCAGATTCAGGATTGCCATTTAAGTTCCAATGGAGACAATTTTCATTAACAGTATACTTTGCAATGACCATTAACATGAGTCAGGATCAATCATTATCACATGTATGGCTTTATTTGCCAAAATCAGTGTTCACCCATGGACAACTTTATGTTGCTTTGTCAAGAGTTAAGAGTCGCAGTGGTCTCAGGGTTTTAATTCTAAACGAAGACGGCAATCCAAAGTCATCAACAACAAATGTCGTGTTCAAAGAGGTTTTTAATAATATTTAGGTAAGAATAATATTATTTTCATTTTAATAGCATGTTATGATTTACACTTTTGTACAAATCTTTACTATAGATATAACTAATTTATCTATAACTCTTTTTTCAAATTTGAAATGAAATGTGTAACAAGGAACACAACATCCAATGATTTTGTAATGAAGTTAGTAAGATACTAGGTTGTCGATAAATTTTTATTAGCTTTTTGATATAAAATTTAGGGTAAAATTAATATGCTATTATTACAGTTATATATGTTCTTATTTTTTTATCTTCCTCCTTATGGTTCAAGAATATTATAAACTTTAAACTCTTCTATTCATATTTTACTTTGAATAAAAATAAAATAACATATTTAACACGTTTATTATATAACGATGATGATAGTGTTATACTAAATTTAAAAAATATATGATTATAAAATATTATTTTTAATTTAACTTATCAAGTTTAAATATAAGTCCGTGCATCGCACGGGTTTAACACTAGTTTAAATACAAAACCAAACACACTTGTATATGGTAGAGGATAAAAAAAAAGATACACGTGGCGAAATCTTTAAAAGCAAACCTTTCAGTTTTGGTGTTTTGGAAATTTGAAGTTTGAAAATTGGATTGAGAGTGACAGAAGAAAAGAGAAGCCATGGACTTGGGAGATGAAACCGACATCTCTCAACCCTACACCCAAGAGGACGGCGACCCCCACCTCGTCGGCTTCATCAACGCCAACATCGTCGGCCTCCGCTACTACTCCGGCACCGTCAACGGCCGCGAAATGGTCGCCCTCCTCCGCGAACCCCTCAACCCTCACGACCCCAACGCCATCAAAGTCCTCAACACCCGCTCCATCCAGGTCGGTCACATCGATCGCACCGTAGCCGCCGCGCTTTCCCCTCTCATCGACTCTGAACTCATCACCGTCGAGGCCATTGTCCCCAACCGCCGCTCCAAGACCAACAGCTTCCGCCTCCTCTGCCAAATCCACATCTTCGCCCCTCTCCCTTCGTTCCCCACTGTCATTGAGCTCATCTCCGAGAGAGGCCTACACCTCATAACCCAAAACGACGCCTCCTTTACGTTATCGGAGTCCGTTGCCGTTAAAGAAACCCGCGCTGATTCGAGGTTCAAGACTGTGGACGAGATTTTCAGGCTTGTTGATGAGAGCTTGACGGTCAAGGAGCGTGTGTCTCACGCGCTTGAGCCTCCCGAGAGCATTGTGAGGTCGAAGCTGATGGAGCACCAGAAGGAAGGGGTGTGGTGGCTACTCAACAGAGAGAAAAGCGAGGAGCTTCCACCGTTTTGGGAGGTGGGAGAAGGGGGCGAGTTTGTCAACGTGTTGACCAATTACAGCACGTGCGTTAAGCCAGAGCCTTTGAGGGGAGGGATCCTGGCCGATGCAATGGGGCTCGGGAAGACTCTCACTTTGCTCTCTCTTATTGCCCTTGACAAGGTTTCCGGTCAGAGGAAGGGAAAGAAGAGAAGAAAGATTGAGATTGGGGAGAGCAGTGCAACGCTTGTAGTGTGCCCTCCCTCTGTGTTTTCGACATGGATTTCGCAATTGGAAGAACACACTGTGCCTGGTTCACTCAGGACTTGCATGTATTATGGTGACAAGCGGGCTAAGAATGCTGAGGACCTCATGGATTATGATTTGGTGCTCACTACTTACTCTACACTCTCCGTGGAGGAGGATGACCCCAACTCGCCGGTGAAGAAAGTGGTGTGGAGGAGGATCATATTGGATGAGGCTCACACTATCAAGAATTCAAATGCCCGGCAGAGCAAGATGGTTATTAGTCTCAATGCCAAGAGGAGGTGGGCTGTCACCGGCACACCTATTCAGAATGGTTCCTTGGACTTGTTTTCCCTCATGGCTTTCCTGCATTTTGAGCCCTTCTCCATAAAGAGCTATTGGCGCAGCCTTGTGCAACGGCCTCTTAATCAGGGCCTTCAGAGCGGCCTCTCACGCCTCCAGGTATATTACAATAATAACTTGTTAGTTATCTTTATCATTGTCATCAAACCTTTTGTTGCATTGTGGTACATTGCATTCTATGCTGCATTGTGGTACCTTACAATAGTCATTAGCCTAAGCTAAATTCAGCACATTATTTGTTTATAACATGTATTTTAAGCCTGTTCCACACATTTCTTGTGTAGTTGTGTTGATTGTTCTTATGATAGTTTTGGGTTTTTGTTTCTTGTATAAGTGGTTTCAGTCTTTCTGATTGTTTTACCAACTTGTTTCGTTAGGTTTTGATGGCGGCAATTTCGTTAAGAAGAACAAAAGATAATGGATTGTTAGGGGTGCCACCAAAAACTATTGAGACTCAATATGTTGAACTTAATTCAGAAGAACGTGAATTGTATGATCGGATGAAAGAGGAAGCGATGCTTTTAATGAGGAGTTTTACCAATGGAACTAACAATTTTCCTGTTGTACTAAGTATGCTTTTGCGTCTTCGCCAAATCTGTACTGATTCAGCATTGTGCCCCAGTGATCTCGCAACGACATTCCGTTCAACTAATCTTGAAGGTATATACTCTCTTTCAATTTACTTAGTAGATTCCTATATTCAATTTATAATTCCATGTGACTGCTTCAACGTCGCTTACTTTATTACAGTAAATTTACATCCTTCTCATGAAATGGAAGTGTAAACCTGAGAACAGGATTTTCACAAAATTTTAACGCATGTTGCTGAACTTTTGATCCTTAAATTTAAAGAGACACCAAACTTACCACTTGAGGCTGAGTCATAATTCCTGAAAATTACTGGCACTCCTCTGGATTAGTGCAGTATTAGAATCAGAATGTTCAACATAATTTCTTTTTATCAAATTCCAGAGTTCTCAATGTTTTGAATCTTGGAATATGGATGATCGTTTTAATCTCCCTTAGAACATTTTAAAGAATATACACAGTTCTTTTCGGCTCCTGGTTTCACAAGATGAACGATGTCTTGGTATGTTGACTCAGATAGAAATATCTATTTTCTTTGATAACTGAAGAAGAGGTAAAAATGATATTTAGTATATTCTACTAACCATACTGTTTTTGAGCAGATGTTTCCAATAACCCAGAGTTGTTGCAAAAGTTAGTTGAGATGTTGCAAGAATGTGAAGATTACGAGTGCCCAATTTGCATTTCTCCTTCAGCGGACATCATTATCACCAGCTGTGCTCACATCTTCTGCCGACTCTGTATTCTGAAATCTCTACAATCCAGCAGATCCCGTTGTCCTCTTTGCCGTCAAGCTCTATCTGAATCTGACTTGTTCTCAGCCCCAATCGAGCCTTCTAAAGCTGATAGTACCTCTTCATCCTCATCATCGGATAAAAAGTTATCTTCCAAAACATCTGCTTTGATAAAATTTCTCAAAGAATCAAGAGAACAGAAGCCAACAGCAAAATCGGTAGTGTTTTCACAATTTCGCAAGTTGTTATTGTTATTGGAGGCGCCTTTGATGGAGGCTGGTTTCAAGACTTTGCGCATTGATGGCTCGATGACAGTTAAACAGAGGGCTAATGTTATTGATCAATTTCAAGACAATAAAGAAAACGGACCGACCGTTCTGCTTGCAAGCCTTAGGGCTTCAGGTGCAGGTATAAATCTCACAGCCGCCACCACGGTGTATTTCATGGAGCCATGGTGGAATCCGGCTGTTGAGGAACAGGCAATGGATCGCATCCATCGTATTGGACAGAAAGAGGCGGTGAAGATTGTTAGATTGGTTGTTCTGGACAGCATTGAGGAAAAGATACTGCTGTTGCAGGAGAAGAAGAGGGAATTAGCAAGAGAAACATTTAACAAGAGGGGAAGTGATTCTGGTGGCATGAACTATAAAGATCTAAGTTTCCTTATGTCCATAGAATGATGGTTCGATTAGGACTTTCCTTGCTTTGGGAAGGGAGGAAATTATTTTGTTTTGCTATTTTTGCTTCTCCTAACCTCTTACTTTGGCACCCTAGTTCCGATACTAATTAAACCAAAGCTATGTTTGGTGGTGACCTACTCTTTTTGGGGATAGAAAGTCTATTATACAGTTTGCTATGACCTCGCCACTCGTATGATATATTGATATGTGAGAATTGTGTTAGGAAAATAAACTTCAAAAAATAATTTTAGCTACTTTAAATATAAATAAGATTTTATAGACAAATAAATTAAATAAATATTACAATAAGTTTAACATGAATCGTGCTAGTCACCCTACCTTTAGGTGAAGTAGTTTTGACAGAAATCTTCTAGGATTATTCATATAGTAATTATAAGAAATGGAGCATTACAATTTGTTGTATATATGTTTGTGTTTCTAACTTAGTCGAACATCGAACCAAACTTTGAATCTTAAGCCTTTATATGGTGGAGTGTAGGGATGTCAACAGGGCAAAGGTGGCGGATGTCTCCCTGCTCCCGTCTCCATTCCCAAATTTGCTCTCTTCCGCTGCGTCTTGTGCTTTTGTGTGTAATCTACCAATCATAAGCAATTTTAACACTTGTCCAGAAAATTTGTTAAAGTGTTGGCATATTACTAAAGTTTTAATTTTCTTAAATAAATACATTAAAATTTAAATTTTATAAATTTCTTTAATATAAAATTATTAGAGTAGTATTTGTTAGAAATGAAAAAAACAAAAAAAAAATAGAGACACACATATTTATTATATAAAAATATTTAAAATATTTTATTAATAATAGTTTTATTATGTACTTTTAAGATACAAGATAGATAAATCTATTTTTAAAAACAAAGATTTCAGTTTTGGAAATTTTGAAGTTTGAATTTTAGATTGAGAGTGAGAGAGACAGAAGAGAAGCTATGGACTTGGGAGATGTAACCGACATCTCTCAACCCTACACCCAAGAAGACGGCGACTCCCACCTCCTCGGCTTCATCAACGCCAACAATGTTTGTGCTAAGTTTATTGTTTTGCAGTTGAACACACCGAAACCCATTAATCTCATGCTATGTATCGTGATCTTAACATTGAGTTTTGCTATTTTATGTTGTCATCAATCATGCAAAGCAACTACTAGTTTTCACCATGTCCCACCCCAAAAAAAAAAAAAACGAAAACAATAACAACAAACAACTAGTTGTGTTTTTGCCTTAGAAGTTTTGTTTAGATTTTAGAAATATTTTAGAAAATTAAAGTTTTAATTATATTCATAAATGATTTTTACCATCCTACTTCATGAATCATGATAATGGCTATTACTATACGGTTTAAATCTATTCTTGTCATTATAAAAATGTGATGCTTATTCACTATGGGCGGCTCACACATTCTCAAAATTAATTACATTAAAGAGATTTAAAAGTGTAAATATTTTACCTCTATAAATAGTGAAATATAATTGTATAGTGAAATATTTCACAATAATATATACACTTTTTCTCTCTCTCTTTATACACAGCAATAATACTCTTCATTTTCTTCTATTCATTGTTAATATTTCTCTTTCTCTCTTTTATGTTGCTACATATATTTTAAATATATGAATCATCTCTATTATATTGAGTAATTATAGTAGTGAATATAATATTAATACTAAAACTATCTATTTATGTTTCTTTATTTTATATCTATTTCTCTACCTTATTTATTTATTTATTTTACAACACGTTATCAGCACAAAGTTCTAACAAAATTTTAGGAAGACTACAGGTAACAAATTTTCATTATGTCGAAACTCTCTCATCTTGAATTCAATGTTCCTGATATATCTGGAAACAATTACAATAGATACTAGATGCTAAAATCTATCTTGATTCAATGGATCTTGAAGATACCATTAAGGCTGAAAATAATACATCCCAGAAGGATATAGCCAAAACCATAATTTTTCTTCGTCGTCACCTTGACGTATGATTGAAAAATGAATATCTCACATTAAAAGATCCCGCAGATCTATGGAAAGACCTTAACGCAACAATGAGTTACTTTTGAGAAATCATGAAGCGCGCCCAGCTGGTGCCGCCCCATTTTCTGAAGTAAATGCGGCAAATCATTACCCCAGAAGAGGTGAATGGCAAAGTTTTAGTAACGAGAAAAATTATGGAAAGAAAAAAAAAGTATGTTCACAAATGATCTCACCAGAAGTGGGATAAAGAAAGAAGCAATGGGCAAAGTAAATCAATTGAGGATAAATGCTTCCGTTGTGGTGGAAATGGCCATTAGTCACGTACCTGTCGTACCTCAAAGCACTTAGTTAATATTTATCAAGCATCCTTGAAAAAGGACGACAAAGGAAAGAAAACAAATTTTGTTTCAAATTATGAAAATTCCACCACTCATTATGATGCATCTAATTTTTTTGAGGATCTTGAAGAAAATATTGGCCATTTGATTAATGATGAAATAGTTTAATATGTGTGTTTGTTAAGTATGCATGTGAATAATTCTACTGTGCATGTACTTTTACTAATTTTATTATTATTATTATTTGCTTTTGAAGAAAAATGACAAGGACATATTGTGAAGATATTTGTCTTATGGATAGTGCAAGTTCGCACACTATTCTTAAAAGTAATATATATTTTATCCATCTTGTGCCAAAAGAAGAGTATTTTAATACTATTATTGGCTCGTGATAGAATGCTCCGGAAGAGCTATAATTTTGTTTCTGGAGGAACAAAATTTATAATAAATAATGCACTATTATATACCAAGTCTCTGAGGAACTTGTTGAGTTTCAAAGATATTCGCCGAAATGGATATCATATTGAAACAATGAATGAGGAAAATTATGAGTATTTATGTATCACAACTCATGATTTAAATAAAAAGGTTATATTAGAAAAGTTACCCTCACTTTCATCTGGATTGTATTATAGCAAGATTAGTGCAATTGAATCACATGCCATTATAAACCAGAAGTTTACTAGCCCAAATGAATTCATAACTTGGCACGACCAATCGGGTCATCCGGGAACAACCATGATGAGGAGGATTATTGAAAACTCCCATGGACATTCACTAAAGAACCAGAAGATTCTTAAAACTAGTGAATTTTGTTGTGCTGCATGTTCTTAGAGAAAGTTAATTTTAAGGCCATCGCCAGTAAAGATTGGATTTGAGTCCCTTGAATTCCTAGAAAGGATTCAAGGTGATATATGTGAACCTATTCATCCACCATGTGGATCTTTTAGATATTTTATGATCCTGATAGACGCATCTTCGAGATGGTTACATGTGTGCTTATTGTCTTCTCGCAACCTGGCGTTTGCGAGATTACTGGCTCAAATTATTCGATTAAAAGCACAATTTCTAGAAAATCCAATCAAAGCAATTCATTTTGATAATGCTGGTGAATTTACTTCCCAAGCATTTGATGCTTATTGTATGGCTAATAGAATAAGTGTTGAACATCCAGTAGCTTATGTTCACACACAAAATGGGTTAGTAGAATCACTTATTAAACGCCTCCAATTGATTGCTAGACCCTTACTTATGAGAACAAATCTCCCAACTTCGGTTTGGGGCATGCTATTTTACATGCCGCAGCACTTATTCGTTTGAGGCCAACGAGTTACCATCAGTTCTCTTCTATGCACTTATTCGAGTGTGCGATATATGTTCCCATTGCACCACCTAATCGCACCAAAATGGGACCCCAAAAAAATTGGAAATATATGTTGGATATGATTTTCCCTCTATAGTGAGGTATCTTGAGATACAAACTGGAGATGTATTTAAATCCCGGTTTGCGGATTGTCATTTTGATGAATCAAAATTTCCAACATTAGGGGGAGAGAATAAACTTCCTGAAAAGGAACTTAATTGGAATGCATCATCCTTGATGCATTTAGATCCTCGATCAGGGCAATGTGAACTAGAAGTTCAAAAGATTATACATTTGTAAAGAATAGCAAATGAATTACCTGATGCATTTTCCAATACAAAGAGGATAACCAAGTCGAACATACCAGCGAAAAATCCTTGGTTTTTACTAGCATGTCGTCGGCAGAACCCACATCAACCACTATGAAGTCGATGCTCAGAGGTTTGGATCTTACCCATTTTCCGAAAGTTGTATGTAGGGGTATGAATCCTAGTGACTTTATTGGTGTATCCCCCAGCCCATATAGAGTGTCAGGGTAAGCTCTTAACTCCTTCTCATCCAACCCCAGCTTATCGAATGCTAGTTTGAACAGGATGTCGGCTGAGCTTCCCTGATCCACCAGGATTCTATGAAGATCGGCATTAGCAAGGATCATGGTTATCACAACTACATCATCATGTCCAGGGATGATACCTAGCCTATCTTCTTTAGTAAAAGAGATGGTTGGGAGGTCGGGGGCTTTACCCACGACTTGGTAGACTTCCTTCAAGTGTCTCTTGCGATATGACTTTGTGAGGCCGCCTCCATCGAATCCTCCCGAGATCATATGTATATGTCTTTCCAGAGTCTGTGGTGGTGGGTCTCTTCGGTCCTCGTCATCTTGCTTTCTCTTGCCATGATGGTCCGACCTTTCCATGAGATATCTGTCCAGCTGACCTTCTCTGGCCAGCTTTTCTATCACATTTTTGAGGTCGTAACAATTATTTTTTGAGTGGCCATATAGCTTATGGTACTCATAGTAGTCGCCACGGCTCCCCTCCTTTATTTTTTATGGGCCCAGGGGGAGGTAGTCTTTCAATATGACAAATTTTCCTATAGACATCAACTAGGGAAACTCGCAGAGGAGTATAGGAGTGATATCTCCTAGGCCTCTCAAGGCCGACCTCTTCTTTCTTTTTGGGCTCTCTTTCTTTCTCTTTTGATGAGTGGGAGTGCCCAGATCGCCAACTTGACTCTCGAAGTCTGGCATTTTTTTCCATGTTGATGTACTTCTTAGCTCTTTCCTGCACATCATTCAGGGAGGTCGGGTGCCTTTCCGAGATGGACTGGGAGAAGGGGCATTCTCGGAGTCCATTTACTAGGCCCATAATTACTGCCTCCGTAGACAGGTCTTGAATCTCTAAACACGCTTTATTGAACCTTTCCATGTAGTCCCTCAAAGGTTCTCCGACCTCCTGTTTTACCTCCAGGAGGCTCTGTGCGTGTTTTACTTTATCATTCTGGATGGAAAATTGCATCAGGAACTTTCGCGAGAGGTCATCAAAGCTGGTGACCGACCTCGAGGGAAGGCTATCGAACCACTTCATTGCTGCTTTCGTTATGGTCGTCGGAAAGGCCTTGCAGCGAGTAGCATCAGAAGCGTCGGCCAAATACATCCGACTTTTAAAATTGCTTAAGTGATGCTTCGGGTTGGTGGTCCCGTCGTAGAGGTCCATATTAGGGCTTTTGAAGTTCCTCGGAACCTTTGCCCTCTTTATGTCCTCACTGAAAGGGTCTTCTCCTGCCAAGGGCGAGTCCTCTCTGTCGCTGCGAGAGTTCCGACTTTGAAGAGCGGATTCTAACCTTAGGAGCTTTTCTTCAAGCTCCTTTTGTCGCCCAATCTCATTCCTGAGATTTCTCTCTGCCTCTCACTGATGCTCCAGCTCTTGCTCCAACTGTTCCAGGCGCCCTTGGTGGCCGTGGAACAGTCCATGAAATCAGCTGCATGGGGTTGTCCCTCCTTTCCTGATTCGCGCCCTTCAGGGGAGTTTACTTTCGGGTCTTTTACCCCTGAAGTCACTACAAGAAAAAACAATATTTGTAACAAAAAAATTTGTTACAAAAAATCGAAATTTTGAAACAAAAGGATTTTGTAACAAAAAAAAAGGGCAGTTACTGTATGTCCCGTTACAAAAAGTTTTTGTAACAAAAAACGAAACTGTTACAATTCAAAGTGATATTTTGTAACAAATTTTTCTGATACAAAAAACCAAAAATCATTACAAAAGTGGTAACAAATTTTGATCTTCAAGGTATTTTTGGTGACAATCCATTTTTTCTATCATAAAATTTTGTTACAAAATGTAACTTGATTTTGTAACATTTTTTTTAGTTACAAAAGTAAAATAATTATTTTGTAACATTTTTTTAATTAACTAATATATTAACTATTTTATTAAGCAAGTCTACATTTATATAATATGTAAAAACATACACAATTCAAACATACATCATTTAGCTAAAATTGTTTTAAAACAAAATAACATTAGTAAGTACATTGATTAGTTCTACAAGTTATATGTCTTGCACAAGTTCAACCAAAAGTTAAAAGTTCTAACATAGATTAGTGTCTCTATGAATCAAAATATTATTGAGCCCTCAAAGTAGCATGTGGTCACCATTTCAGCACTCCTATAAATAAAAAAATCCGAAACAAAAAGTTAGGTGCATAGTCAAAAGAAATATCTTGAGGCAATCAGAAATCATGTAGCAAACAAGGGTATATTTTGACACAGAAATTCGTCAAATAGAACTTGTTTGCTCAAACAACACAATGCATTTTAATTGAGCAACTAAATAGGACAACAACCAAATAGTGAATAACAAAACCCGAAGCTTCTAGTTTCCAACAACCAAAACAGTGAAACACTTAGCCGGATAATCAATCAATTGAGCTTAGCAAAAGTTGAAAACCAAAAGTAATTAAATACCAACTCAATCAATTAATTGAATCAAAGATGAATATTGAAAACAGATTAAGATAAATTCTGGCAGCATTTTAGCAGTAAATTTTTCTATTTCACAATTTCAATCAATCAATTCAAATTCCATATGAATTCTTTGACAGTTAAAAACACAAAAAATCATAATGAATTCATAGGAAGGAAGTAAATAAGCCAATTCCAGCAAGAAAACATGAGGAAACAATTAAAACCAATCCAACCAGCAAGAAGCAGAGCAGCACTCAACAGAACAGCAATCAATAGTCCATCATACAGCACCCAAAATAGTAAAATGAACAAAGGTAACGGATTCAGGCAGCATTCTATTCATTGAAGTCAATAAGCATTACACTTGCAAGCAGCAGGGGCACAGCAGTTTATCCATTAATTCAATAGAAAATCAATCAAGCCAAACTAAACGATTTCAGCAACAGATTTATCAATAAAACTAATCTCAGTTCAGCAACCATCATCTATTCCAACACAAACAACAATAACTCAGCAGCATTTCCTTTCTCATTGAATTTAACAATCATTCAACAAGCAAGCAATGAGGGGGAAAAATCAGCAGCAACCAACAGCAAGTATAGAGCAGCAATAACAACTTAATGTGAGAAATTATTCAATAATAAATGCACACACAATGCAATCACTATAAACACAAGTAACTATTCGAATGGTATTTATGTCATTTCCAACAACATATTACACCAATTGAAACTATGATAACATTAAATGAATTCAAGGACTGAAACCATAAACAATTAACTTTAAAATTGATTCGATCTATGTTTAGTCTTCCATACATAGATGATGCATGTATGTTAACAAGGAACAAAACTAACTATTGATGAATATAAGAAGAGGAATATACCTCTATTTTAGAATACCGAAAACTCTGGCCAATTTGCTTGACCAAGGAAGCATCATCTTCAGCTCCTGCAGATAGGTGGGCAAATACAATCAGTTCAATTAAGTTTCAGGCTTCAAGCCAAACCCCAAACCATTACTCATTATCATTTATAAGAAAAAATATCATTGGCATTCAATAATTAAAAGAATCACCATGACTAAGCAATGAACAATTAAAATCAGTAAGTATTGGTGGTATTAATGCGCACACAACAACAGTACTCAACATTGGATCAATTAAAAATAAAGTTTACATTATCAGGATTCAGGACCCTGTGTTGCATTATCAGAAAAACATAAGAAAACTAAAAAAACTGTCCATTTTAAAACAGATTGTATTTGCAATGAAGAAGTCTGGGCAAATTTATTTAGAATAATGAAATTGGCAAACAAGTCCAACCTTAAATTTCCTCATCTTTAAGAGGCGCATCCTTGTCAAACTCAAATCGCTTCCAGCCCTTGCCTTTTTCTGAGTCTTGAGCAGCTGCATTAAAAAATATCCTCCGAAATCAAGTTAGTACAACATGTATAAACCAGCACACTTGCACACTGTGCGATTTTTTGAATAAAATCTTTTTTCTGTTGATCGTTGGAGACATGGCAAACAAGGGCCAAAACTTCAATTCCTTTAGCCCTAAGTTTCTCTGCAGCCTCGTCAATATTTTGCTGTAGAAACAAGGAAGTTGAGTAATGAATATAATTAATTGGAGGCAAAGAGGAAGAGAAAGGGAAAAGGACCTGCTTGCGAGAAGAGATGACGACGGAACAGAGGTTGCGACGGTGAATGGCGGATCTGATGCGTGAGAAGGCATCGCGAGCTCCCTCTCTTTCTCTCTTCGTGGATCTATCTCCCGGCGGTGGATCGGCGGCTCTGTAGTAACGATGTGGCTGGATGCGACGGCGGCCTCCCTCCAGCGGTGGCGATGGGGCGCGAACGGCGATGGCAGCGAGGCTGGTTCCACAGTGCTGCAACTTAGGGACGGCGAGGTGGTAATAGCTCGCGAGGATGACGTCGACAGGGCTCCTTGTGACGGTCACGGTCTTCCTTCCCTCGGCAGCGTCAACGGCGACGGTGGGTTCAGTGCCGCCGGCGCAGCTCCCCCTCTCTTCCTCTCCTTTTTTCCCTTTCTTTTCCCCCTTTCTCCTCTTCGCTCCCTATGTTTCTTTCTTTCTTTTTTTTTCGTCTGTTTTCAGAAGTTGAGTATTGGGTTTTTGGGAAGGGATGGCGGTGGTGAATGGTAGTAAGACGGTGGGGTGAAATGGTTAGGGTTTGTGTATAGAATTAGGGATTTTGGGTTTAATTTGAGTAAAATATTTTTAATAAAATTGGAGCATAAAGTAAAGAGAGGCGGTGAGGATAGTAGAATTAGGGTTAAGGACGATTTAGTCATTTTACTAAAATTAGGGGTAGTAGAGTAATTAAAAATCAATTTTAATTCAACGAAATTATCTTTAAAAAAAATATTATTTAATCATAAATTTACAAATTAATTTTAATAAAATATTCTAATTAAAGTATTAGAGATAATATAATTAATTTTCTTTGTTTATAAAAATTAAAGTATTAAATTCCAAAATCTAAATTATTTAAACCAAATCATATAAAGTCTTTATTATTTTATATTTGAAAAACTAACATAATCTCTAAACTTTAAAATATTATTTGTGATATAAAAATACTTATTGATTCTCAATAAATTACTCTAATTAAAAATACATGATAATAAAATTAATTTTTTTATCTTTAATTAATCAGAATTTATTTTAATTATCTTTAATAGAATAATTTTAGGGATTAAAATACTTAATGATAAATAAATCTAAATTAGCTTTTAATAAGATCTTCTAAAATTTTTAAGTCTTACACACTACATAAAAAAATTTTATTTTTGAAATAAAATAAAATTATTTTAAAAAAATATATACACAATTTTTTTACTCTTAAAATGTTTAACATTTTGAAAAAAAAAATTGTTATAAAATATACTTATATTTTGGGACAAATAATTCACTTATTACAAACAATATTGAATTTTGTGACAAATTAATTTTTTGTTACAAAACAACTGGAGTTTTTGAAACAAAAAGTTGTTTTGTTACAAAAAATTAGAATTTTTGAAACAAAAAAATATTTTGTTACAAAATATTTTAAATTTTTGCAACTTATTTTTTTTTGTTACAAAATATTATAATATCTTGTAACAAAACACCATATCGTTACAAAAACTAACATAATTTGTAATAGAATAAAACATGTTGTTACAAAATATTATCATGTTTTGTAACAACTTGTACATTATCCTTTTGTAACAATCACTAATTATTATTACAAAATACTATTTTTTTGTAACAATTTTAAATTTGATACAAATTTTTTGCTACAAATGTTCTATTTTCTTGTAGTAAGTGCTTTCTCTATGCTGGTTAGTCGCTCCTTGATGAGTGACTATATCCCTGTTGTCGTTTCCAACGTCCTGATTCTCTTGCTCGGAATCGGATGCTGTGTTGCCATCTTCGTGCAAGTCGTCCTCCATCACTGATTGATCTCTCGTATCCTCGGCAACGACGCTAATGTTATGATGGGTAATCGGAACTTAATGGACTGGACTTGTGAGGTTGGCCCGATCGTCTGATGGAGGAGGTTTCCGACTTGGTTCGCGCCAAGGAGCCGCCGTTCGACTTGTACATATTGATGGGATGGGGGGATGGTATCTGCAAAGACACTCTGATGTCTAAGTTATCAAAGGGTTTGTCGCAGGTATAAGTATATTGGTACTTAGAGATACCTGAGGGGTGTCAGTGTATTTATAGTGGTGAACCAATAACCACTGTTGGAGTAGTTCCACCTTTTAAGGTGGATAACCGTCCATTTATCTTAGGAAAGTTGAGATATGGCTTCTAGAAGTGGGTTAAGAGATTTTGAAGACAGTTGCTTATTTGAATAAGGGTTATCTGCCAGCTTTCCTTCAAGCTCGACTTCTTGGGAGTGAAGCGTATGTAAAATCTGACTTTTTCGAAGAAGGTCGGTTGTCAGTGAAGGCCAATCTTTAAATTGGGTCTTTTTAACTTGTTTAAATCTGGACTCTAATATTAGGTCAGGGTATGAACAAAAAGTATTTAATAATACATAACGAAGTAAACAAGTAGTTTCAACCAAATTCTTATTAATTAGATGACTTAAAAAAATTAAGATTTTGCATTGTTCCTACTCGTACTTTTTTCTTCTTCCTAGCTCCTTCGAGTCTTCTTCCCTCCTGCTTCTCTTTATTCCGTTGTTCCCCTTTTTTCTTTTAATTCCTCTTCCTTGTTATGTATTTTTATCCTTTTCTTTTTGTCGTGTTTGATATAATTTGTGTTGTTTAATTTATATATTCGTTCTCACAATATATATGTATTCGTAAGTTTTAGAGTAAATGGTTTTTTCGGTTCCTAATCATTTGTCTGATGGACTTCTCATTTTCTAACAAATCTAAAAATTTAAATCGGTCCCTATATATTTTAATATATATACGTTTCAGTTCCTATCTACTTTGAGTAAATGTCTTTTCAATCTTTGATAATGTCCTTTCCGATCCTTAATCAGGACTAGAACGTACATATATCAAAGTAGATAGGGACCGATTTAAATTTTTAGATTTATTAGGGGGTGAAAAGTCCATCAAACAAATAATTAGGAACCAAAAAGATATTTACTCTAAATTTTAAAAAAGTTATGTATTTTTCATAGAATTTGATTTTACGTAAAATAAATTAAGATTAAATAACTAATTTTTTAAAAGGTTGGTGAAACAATTAAAAACATTTATTCATTTAATATAATCTCTTAGTATGTGTAAAATTTTGAATTAAATTCTATTACAGTATGTTATAAGGTATATTAATAAAGGAAAGGTAAAGTAACAAGTCGTTTTACTTACCTCAAAGTTGACCTGAACTGAGAAGTCATGGCAGACCAAGATTGACTCATAAGTTGTTTTTTTCCTTGTAATTTTCCACAGCCTGTCACAGGACTAATTAATCATGTTGTCATAGAATGAGACAAAGATCCAGAGAAATTTCAAGTAGGAAGAAATCTCAATAGACCACGTATGCACGGTATGGTGTAACATACATTATTGGAAGACCAATAATTAACAATGAGAAATGAAGGAAGTTAATACTTTTTAATATTAGTTAATATTTTAAATTAATATTTTATTTTCATGATGTGAATGTAAATTAATCGAATTATTTATTTTTCAATTTATTACAAATGTTTTTATTATTATTTTGACTCATATTTTTCTAAAAGTGAATTCTACTCTAATAGCTCTGAATAAATTAAAATAAAATACGAGAATTTTTTATTCCCTAACAACTAAAGTATTTTTTCATTCTTTCATATATTAGGAGATTTCACTTGAAAAAAAAAATATATTCCAAATTAATAGATTCAGATCATAACCATAATTATAAATTTTAATGTATGAAATCTTGTAGCATTTTTTAATGAAATTTTACATTGATTAGTATTATACAAAAGAAGTCTATTATTATAAAAACTAATATAATTAGATTTATTCCTCATAAATAAATTTATTGAAATTTACGATCTCATTATTTTTCCTATAAAATAAAAAGAGCTATTTCATAAAATATACTTTTAAGAAATTGCTCTATAAATTTTATATCTATCTATACGAAAAAAAAATCTTATAACGAGAGAATTTTTATTTGTACAAATAGTATTTTAAATTTGGAACGATATGTAAAAATTAACGACACTTGTTTATTTTTGAGTTGTTCTGTCAAATTAGTCGTTCAAAATTTTTTATCTCTACCCAAACCTGATTAAAAATAAAATCACTTTTTATAGATTTGTTAAGAATAATTCTAATCTAATTCATAGCTTTATTAGAAGTAGAAGACATTACGATACTTAAAAATCAAAATATTAATTAAATATTAATAAAAAATAAAAAATTTTATTTTTCATATACATATCTAAAAGTTCATTGTCTTTTCTCAATCAAGAGGTTAATTATGAGTTAGAGTTTTATTTTAGAGATGAAAAAAAATACATTTCGTGGTCGACAGCCCAACACTTTATTATTAAGTAAATAATTTAGAAAGAAGATTAGTTATTACGTTTTAAGTACAGTGAAAAAGTTTATACTTCTTGTTAGAAAATTATTTATCAGAAGCATCTTGTGAAATACTTTTTGGCGATAGTAAATTATTTTGTTTTTAATTTAAATAAATTATAATTATTAATTAACTAATATACCGAGGAAGAGAAAAGAAATGGCAGTTAGGTAATTTGATGAGGAGATACTGATGTGTTGGCTCTTTTAATATGATTTTTATTGCAAGAAATCACAAAATGGATAAGATTAACACCCTAAAAATATAAAAGAAAAGAAAAAAAAAGGTTGCTATAATCCTATATATATAGGCTTATTGGCGGTATTCCCATGCAGAGACTTCTATAATGTGGACCATATATACATCACAAAAACACGTCGTTGGGTTTAGCGTGTACGTTGGAAAATGACTGATTGATAATGCGATTTTGACATCTCTAAAGATGTCTATATACTTTGCCAAATCCATATATTTAAATATATACAATAATGTATTAAAAAAATGGAGTAGTATTTATACAAGAAAAATAGCTTCATTCATGTGTACTACTAGATAACTAGACAGAAACGCGAAGGAACATGTGGAGGACTAGTTTGAACTTTGCTTTGGTAATTTTTCAAGTTCATGCAGTTGCGCTTCAAGCTCTGGATCAATCAGGTTTAATAATATAATTGACATCAAAATCTACATACATATATATACATTTTCAATTCAATATATGTTAAGTAATATGTTGTGTGATTTTTAGGGTTCATCAGCATAGATTGCGGAGCCTTGCCCAACTCTACTGATTGGAAAGACATACAATATATTTCAGATGCCGGTATCATTAGCAGTGGTGTAGCTAAATCAGTGAGTTCTGACTCCATACGTTACTTAAAACATAAACAACTGTGGACTCTGAGAAGCTTCCCGGAAGGAAGAAGAAACTGTTACAAGATAAACAACATCACAATAGGCTCCAAATATCTGATCCGCCTTGAGTTTGCTTACGGAAACTACGACGGGATTAAAACTTTTCCAGAGTTTGACGTGTATCTTGGAGTTAACAAGTGGGATACAGTTGGAGCATCCAACCTTAGCCCCGGCGGGTACAAGACCGATGAGATTATACATATAGCTTCACAGGAATACATAAATATCTGTTTGGTGAATACAGGCCATGGCACACCATTTATATCAACCATAGATTTGAGGCCTTTGAAAAATGATACCTATTCCATCACTCCTCCATCTGCTGTTGAATCACTGGTTAACTACTACCGTGACGATTTCGGTTATTCATTCAGGGACGACTACATCAGGTGAATTATCAAGCATCTTCCATCTGGTTAATTAAATTAAAGTGAAGAGTCAGGTGTAGTAGTTGTTTTAATATGAAATTCATAATTAAAAAGAAGAGTGGTAGGAGTCAGCAGAATTTGTGATGTTTAGCCATCAGTTAGTCATCATCAATATTTTTAATGGTGTGAGATGATATTTAATAATGTAGGATTAATCATTTTTTTTAGCCATCAGTTAGTCATCATCAATATTTTTAATGGTGTGAGATGATATTTAATAATGTAGAATTAATCATTTTTTTTACGGTTAAATACTCGTCAGATTTCAACAACAAAAGTAGTGGCCTCTTAGACTTTCTCAATTAAAAATAGTTAAATAATTTGATATATTTGACTAAATTGTTAGGTATGGAGATGACCCCTTTGATCGTCAATGGAGAACCTTCATGCAACCTGATTGGGTAAAATTGTTTGATTCAAGTATTATAACTGCTGGTGCCTTTAGCAAAAATGATTACCAGTTGCCAGCACGTGTCATGAATACCGCGATCACACCGGCAAATGCAAGTGATCCATTAGTGATAAAGTGGAGGCCAAAAATTCCAATAAGTGATGTATACTATATATACATGCATTTTATGGAGGTTGAGGCTGAGTCGAACAACAACGAAATAAGGGAATTTAACATCTTTGTGGGCGGTAAGCTATTCTCTGAAAAACCCGTGCAGCCGCCCTACCTCTCCACAAAAACAATCAGAGCCGTAGTCCCGAACTTGGTTGATATTTCACTCGAAAAAACGCCGCGTTCAACCCTGCCTCCCATCATCAACGCCATTGAAGTTTACGAATTAATTCAATTCCACCAATTGGACACATTCCAAGCAGATGGTATGTTGTATTTATATCCTAGTTTATTCAAATACAGTATTGGCTTCATGTTTGGATATCTCAAAAACTTTTTCATATGTTAATTTATTGTTTTTTATGTTAAAAAAATTAAAGATTTTTTTTAGAAAAGATGAGAATGGCAATTTTTTTAAAAGATATTTTTCATTATTTTTATTTTAAAATAAAACAATAATAATAAATAATAAATGCTACTACTAGTTGATGCCATCACAAGGATCCAGTCCGTCTATGGTTTGGCAATAAGAGAAGAGTGGCAAGGGGATCCATGCGGTCCCGCAGGCTACATGTGGGAGTGGGACGGTCTCAATTGTACTCGTCGTCTAAATGAATCCCCCAGGATTACTGCTTTGTAATGAGTGGTTATGCAGGAATTTATCTTCCAGTGAATTAAGAGGAATTATAGATCCTTCCTTTTCAGATCTCACTATGTTGGAAAAGTTGTGAGTTCATCTCCATTTCATCTCATACTCTACTCGTCATAAAAGAAAACACATTGTCAAAATAACACACTGATAGAAGAAACTTGATTTCATTTAAATCATTTTCAGATATTTTTAGTTGTATTATGTGTTGTGGTCATGTCATTTGTTGTTTTTCCAGGGATTTATCAAACAACAACTTAAATGGCCAAGTTCCAGATTTTCTCTCTCAATTACACAACTTAAAGATATTGTAAGTTATTTCATTATTCGAGCTCATCTAATAAATGACCAAAACAAAAAAGAAAAAAAAAATCTTATAGCAGTGTCACTATTTTGGCAGGAATTTGGCGGGCAATAACCTCAGTGGTTCAGTACCATCAATACTAGTTGAGAAATCTAACAAAGGTTTTTTGTTACTCAAGTATGGCTCTTGTTGAAACTTCTTTCTATACTCTATTCATTATATACATATATTTTAATGTACATCTTATAAGTAAAGTGTCCTTTTTTGTATTAAAAATAAACGATCATAAAAATTGAGAAAAGAAAAATCTATCACGGGTAATTGATCTAAATATATTATACTTTTGACATGTGCAGTAGGAAAAGCATAACAGATGTTGGTATCTTTTTAAACATATCATTTACATCATATTATGGATCAAACACCTCATAAAAAAATGGAGAAAATCTTAAGTATCATTCCTTTTATTAAAATTTGGTCGGCATTTAATTAGCAAAAAAAAAAAATGAGTAATTTTATACCATTGGATATAATCTCACACTATTTAAAATACTAATAATAGTTAATTGATGGCTACAAATCACAAAAACTACTGCCCTAGCATTCCTAAAAAGAGGTCAAACTAAAAAAAAATATCTTTTTGTGGTCAAAATAAACTAAATTTCATCTCTATATACCTAAACTTAACTCTGGAACTCTTAAGAATTATACCGGGTAAAATAACCTGGGCTTATCAGATGTTGATATAAAAATTAAGTAAAGAGTTAACTAACATAATAATGTTTCTATAATAGTGTTGATCAAAATCCATATCTACTATGTGAATCTGGAGGATGCAAAGAAAAGAAGAAAAAGAAAACAATGCCATTATCAATAGCCGTAGCTATTGGGATTTCAGTAGCTCTAGTGGCTGTAGCCGCCGCAGCTCTAGTCTGGACCCTGAAAAAGAAAAAAACCAAAGGTGATAGATATCAATTTGACTGATTAACTGCAAAATTCAAATACGTGCATGTTGATTACCCAAGACTATTTGTGCATAATCTTAATTGACATTGGTGGCAGTAGAAATGACTCCAAAGGAGATCAAGCAAGAGGATGATGTATCACTCCAGTTCAAGAATAAAATTTATTCATACTCTGATATCCTTAAAATCACCAACAACTTCAGAAAAATTCTTGGGAAAGGTGGGTTTGGAACAGTTTATATGGGACATGTTGATGATGCTCCAGTTGCAGTGAAAATGCTTTCTCAATCCTCAGTTCAAGGTTATCAGCAATTCCAAGCAGAGGTAACTAAAATAATCATTATATATATATCACAACAATGATAAACCCTGATGATTCTGCATTTGGTTATATTAATTATTCCGTGCAGGTTAAGGTTCTAATGAGAGTTCATCATAGAAATTTGACCTCCCTAGTTGGATATTGTAATGAAGGAAGCAATAAGGCTCTCATATACGAATATATGGCTAATGGAAATCTACGTCAACATCTCTCATCAGTAGGCACCAAATTCCTGAGCTGGAAAGACAGGCTCTGTATAGCCGTAGATGCAGCCCAAGGTTGGAAACTAATCCTCAAACTATACTAGATTCTTTTTCCGCCTTTTAATACATTTTCAATGAATTTAACTGGTATCAGGGTTGGAATATTTACACAATGGTTGCAAGCCACCTATAATCCATAGAGACGTAAAAGCTACAAACATTTTGTTGACTGAAAACTTGCACGCTAAATTATCTGATTTCGGTTTGTCAAAAAGTATCCCAACGGATGGGAGCAGTCATGTTTCAACTGTTGTTGCCGGCACCGCTGGCTACTTGGACCCCAAGTAAGCATTCCAATTATTTTCGAGTAATACTAGGAGCCAACACTTTTAGTGTAGAAAACAAAAAAGTTAGTTAGTGTTGGTCTAAAACTAAGACAAAAATAAGAAAAAATTAGTTTTGACTTAAAATTTCTCATAATTTTACAAGAAAATAATATTAATCACAAAGTTTGGTGGAAATGCATTGAACTATTTACATTTGTACCTCTTTTTTCAAAAAATTTTGCAGTTACTACCAATCAAGCAGATTAACAGAGAAGAGTGATGTTTATAGTTTTGGAATTGTTCTTTTGGAGTTAATCACAAGTCAAGCAGCAATAAGAATGGCAGAAGATGATGATGATGATAATGATGGGAAAACTCATCACTTAAGTCATTGGGTTAGTTCGAAGGTGGAGAGAGGGGATATCCATGGCATTGTTGACTCGAGGTTAGGAGAAGACTTTGACTGTAGCTCTGCCTGGAAAATTGTGGAAACAGCACTGACTTGTGTGTCTCAAAACTCTAATGAAAGGCCAATCATGAGTGAGGTGTTGATTGAACTCAAGAACGCTTTGGCCATGGAATTAAGTCGAACAAACTATGGTGGTGGTATCAACAATAATAATGGAGATTCATCGGTTGAACTGGTCTTTGTGAATGCAAATGAATCCACTCCTCTGGCCAGGTAAATTAAGACACACAATTACAAGTGGAAACTGATGTATCAGCAACAATAAGTTTTCTATTTTGGTTTTTGGGTTCACAAAAGGAGCCCCAAGGTCCAGAAATAGGAAACTTAAAAACTAACAATAAGTTAATTAGAGTATGTGTCTTGGACTCTTGGGAGTGGTGTGATTGAAGTTTCTCAGGTCGCAGATGAGGCTTTATCTCGTGGTAATCTATATGTTTCTTAAAATTTGATAATATTTATTAAATATAATTTTAGATCATTAAAATATTAATAATAACTAACGGATGAAATCTGTTAGTCTTCTATCATTTTTTTTAAACAATTCAGATACATATAGTAGATGCACTCATGCACATAAATAGGTTTGTTTGTTTAACAACTTGGTGCTTCAATATTTTTGATAGGGTAATGCTAGAGAGACAAAAAAAAATAGTCAGAACTTATTTAAATGTTAAATAAGATAAGTTATAGTTATTTTTGGTTGATTTTTTTTAGTTACTAAATATTTTCGTAAAATAATATTAATGGTACACTAAACAAGGAAAAATATTATTCTTTTTCGAACTGTTATCAAATTTTCACAAAACAGACCGCTCCCCGTTAGAAAACATTACGCCCTCTTTTGGATCAAGAGAAAATAAGAAAAAAAAAAGTTTATTTTAACTTGGTTTGGTTTAGCATAAACAGTAGAAGAGAAGAAAAACATTTTTGATAGCGCCACCCGTAAAATGTTTTCTCTTCAGTAAACGAAAAAATTCGAACAAAGAGGGATTGCAGTATGAAAATATCTTAATTACTTGCGTGTGGTTTGGCAAGCTACAAATTAAATTGGATCTAAATTCTATTTAAAACTTTTGTTATTGACCAATCAATTATTTTAGGTATAAGACAAATTTTAAATTTTTAATACTTATTTAAAAAAATAAATGAGATAGTCAATAAATCAACTTAAATTAGTTGTTTTATTTTTTGTCATGAAATTAGTTGTTTTGGTAAGTATTTATTTCGGTCTGTCATAATAATTTTACCTTTATCTTCCAAATTAATGGGCCCAGATCAGTTGGTAAAGAAGACGATTCTTACTCATTTAATCCATTTTCATTATCAATATAAATTGGTATAGATGGATGAGAGTCTGTGTCTTTTAATTATCACTTTTAAATATAATATTTATTAGAGAATGAGAATGGAGCTTATTTGTCTAAAAAAATTGCCCATTTTATCTTTGTAATACTCGAAAAATTAATCATTAAATTTTCAGCATGATGAATATCCCGTGCAAACTAAAAAAAAAATTCCATCTTCATTTATGACTAAAAACATTATGGGCTTCCTTATACAATCTAGCCCTTTCGATTTATTTAGTGACTCAAAACCTTGAAATAAAAAAAGTTGAGTTGATTCAATGATTAATTTATTTTGTTTAAATAAGTATTGAAAGTTTAAATTTCTTTTTATGTATGTAATAATTCATTAATTAATAACAAACTCTTAAAGAGAGCTCAGCATTTCAAATTAGAGAATACAGTAAAAAAAATTCCCAAAATCTCTTTTGTGTTATTGTTTGGACCATTTTATTAGAAAGAAATAGAAGAATTTTCTAGAATAAAAACAAATGTGTTAAAGAAATTATCAACATGACCTTAATTAGCGCTAATGATAAAAATGTGTGGATTCTTTTTGTTATTGATGATTATGTCGGAGATGACATGAAACTTTTTTTTTCATTGTGTTAAACTTTTACTTAAAAAAAATTCCCTAAAATCATGGCTGAAGCACGTGTAAGAGTGGCTAATGTATTGACCTCTTAAGCCACATAGGATTCGTTTGGTTTTGTACATTTGAGGCGAACGGTATGTTTTTGAATTTGATATAATTTTTTTGTGACTTGAATTTGATATAATTTGATACGATTTGGATACTATGCGTATATTTTTATTTTTTTAATTTGATACTAAACAGATTGGTCAAAATAACAGAGTGTATTTAGTTTTATATGCTACAAAAAAGTGCCTTTAAAATTTAAAAGTAAATTCTATTGCACCGCTATAAGATCAGCTATGTTTTATGGTACCGAGTGTTGGGCGGCCAAAGGGGAGCACTAACATAAGTTGAGTGTGGCAGAAATAAAAATGTTAAGATGAATGAATGGTCATATGCGATTGGATAAAATAAGGAACGAAGATATAAGGGAGAGAGTTGGAGTAGCACCCATTGTGAGAAAGATGGTTGAATCGCATCTCAAGTGGTTTGGACATGTGAGAAGAAAACTGATAGAACACCCGGTCAGGAGGGTGGATGAGATGAAAGATGAATAAGAGGCGAAAGGCAAAGAAAGATCTAAGAAGACCATCCATCAGGTGGTCAAACGAGATCTACATGTAAACCGTCTCTGTAAACATGATACATGACAGAACACAATAGCGTCATTTGATTCATGTAGTCGACCTCACCTAGTGGGAGAAGGCTTTGTTATTATTTTAGATAATTGTATTAGTATTATTTTTAAAGTAAAAATTTTAATTTAAAAAATTTTAAATAAATGTACTCGTATTAAATTATTTAAATAAAATAAAATAAATTAAAAAAATAAAAACATATCAATAAAATCTAAAACTATATTAAATTATATTAAACTGGGCAGCAAAAACACAATTGGCGCAAAATTAGATTACTTATTAGCAAGCTATATGACGAAGTTGCTGTGAGACAAACTACGTACGAAATAAAAAAAAATAGATCTCAATAAATAATGTCTTTTTTAAAGTTTTTTATGGAAGTAACCAAATTTATTACACCTGTTAAAAAAAATTCTTATTTTAAAATTTTGCTAATAAATAATCTAATTTTTTTGGTGGTGAATCTAAAAATATTGGTTAAAGTGTTAGAATATTACTAAAAGTTTTATTTTTTTAAATAAGTACATTAAAATTTTAATTTTTAAATTTTTTCATATAAACTTATTAGAGTATTTGTTAGAGAAAAAAAAGACATATGGACAAAATCTTTTAAAAGGAAAGATTTCAATTTTAACATTTTAGTTTTTGAAAACCGGATTGAGAGGTGAGATTATGGTTTTGAAAATCAGATTGGATCAGCCGATCGAATTAGTTCAATCGAAATGGCGAGGAAAACAGTTTATTCCGTTGTATATCTATTTGCAAATTGTTTGAAAATTGTCAAACCGACTGGTTGGATCAGATCGAAAACTGGCCGATTTCGTATAAACAACACCATTTTGAATTTTTTAAAACAAAAAAACCCCAACGCGTCATCTTTCTCACCCCCTTCCCCCACATCCCCCTCATTCGTGACTCGTGAGTCTCACCCCATATCTAAAGCCCAAAATTCAAAATTACCAAACCAAAACCTTAGCTTCCTCCTCAACGGTTCTGCCATAGTCTCGTCGCTGTCCGTGTTGTCGGTGCCTCTGTGACTTCCTCCTTCCCCTATCCCGAACCCATCTAATATAGTGTACTAACCATACTGTTTTTGAGCAGAAGTTTCTAATAACCCGTAGTTGTTACAAAGGTTAGTTGAGATGCTGCAAGACGGGGAAGATTATAAGTGCCCAATTTGCATTTCTCCTTTCGCATGCATTATTATCACCCGCTGTGCTCACATCTTCTACCGAGTCTATTTTTAAAATGTCTACGATCCAGAAAATTCTATTGTCCTCTGATGTGATTGGGCATTTTAACTTTTCGGGTTTTTTCATGGACATATATATATATATATATATAAATTTGAGCTTGGAATTTTTTCATAGAATATTATTGAGTTTAGAGTTTGACTCCATGAAATATTATATTATTGAGTTTAAAGTTTGATCCCATGGAACATTATTGAGCTTGGAGTTTGAATCCATGGAATATTATATTTGAGCTTGGAGTTTGAATCCATAGATATTATTTTTGAACTTGGGGATGCGCGCACAGAGGGACTGTCCAATGGTTAACTACCAGGATATGTCAGGTTGGCTATATAACTGATAGATGATACTCATCAGCCATAGAACAGGCATACATCATGTGCATTTGTATGTTCTTGAATATGCATTGTTTTTATTTGCTTAATTGCTTAATGATGCTTATCTGCTACTTGTTGTACTTGCTATAATTGCACCTCTATCTGTGTTTTCCTTACTTGAATTATATGTGTATGTTTGTTGAGAGACCCCTCTTGGCGGAGGTGTGAAGGGGTGTTCCACCGGTGATTCGGAGGATTGAAGGAGTTAGAAAGTGGAGTGTTAGGTTAAAGGTAGATTCAGAACTTGAAATACCTTAGATAACTTACTTAATTTCTGGTTTAGTTGAATCTTTAAGTTGAATTCTGAGTGTTGGAGTTCTAGAAATGGCTCTGACTTTTCCGGGACCTTTTATATTAACTAAACGGACACCATATATATATATATATAGATTCTCCTCTGTATATATTTTATGTTTGTCCCTCCTAAAGGTTGACTTGGAGAAACAGGTATTTATTCTGTAGTTTGAGTTATATTTTGGGTTGTATAAATATATATAATTACATACTCTGGCCGGCTTTAGTTTCGCAGGTCGAGTCTAGAGTTTTGATATCTGTATTTTGGAATTCTGATCTGTATATTATGTTTTTAGCCTTCTTTTGATCTTACCTATCTGTTTTACGATTATCCATGCGAGTGTGATACGATTTTCTATTTTCGCTTTTGTTTAGCCTATTCTTCAAGTCTCCTAGATATGATTTCTTTCAACTATATTTATGTATGTATTTTACTTTTAGTGGTCGTAATACCTCGCCACTTCTGCTTTACGACTTAAGCGTAGGGCTCTGTGTAGTAGAGTGTTACATAAAGTGGGAGACAGATACTGAAATAAGAATAAAGCTCTAATTTAATTTGTACAAAGAGTAAAATTTGAATTAATTAATTGAAATGGGATATTTTAGATATAAAATTTTATTAAAATTTCAGTCTCCGCCCCAAAAGTTTCAGTTTCCTATGTCCATACTTTTTGAAAGTACTGAAATACTGGAATTTTTGAGACAAAGACTGAAATTTTAGTACCAGCCTCTAGGTCAACAAACATGATACTGAGTCTCAGTCTCCCAGTCTTTATCCCAATATCTTAAAACAAACGCTACCTGAGAGATTGAAGGGGGTGGGGGACAGAGGTTTTTTTGGGCTTTTGGGCTGAGGGTTTATTTTTTGGACATCAAAACGGTGCCGTATTATAGGGAGAGTAACGAACCAAAAGTTTAAAAAATCGGCCCGATTCATCGGTTAATTGTCGGATCAACCAATTTTTTAACCGATTTTTTGCAGGATAATTCTAGGCATCAACTGGACCGGCCAAAAGATTGGTTCTCAGTTAATCCAGTCAAACCGATCGATTCAGTTCGGTTTTTAAAACATTGCAAAGAATACATTATTATTTTATGAAGTAGTTAAAGAAAAATGATAAATTAAAAAAAAACAAACAAAATACTTTGGTTCTCAAACTTAGATTCATGAACTACAAAAAAAACACTATATATATAAACTTAGATTCATGAACTACAAAAAAACACTATATATATAACTTTTAGTAGTACGAAATTAATAACAGAAATTAATTATTGATATTAATATTAATTTGTCACTAATTAATACACATACACGTGTATTATAGAATATTTTAACAAAACTATTTACATTAGTATTATATTTATGACAATTAGAATCATAAATTTATATTTAATTTTTTATTATTGATATTAATATTAATTTATTATAGATTATATTTGATTAAAAATTATATTATAATACTTGACAATTAGAATGATTGATAATTAATATAATTAAAATGATTGAGAATAATATTAATAATTGATAATTAGTCTAGTTATATATTAAATATTAATTTCATATATAATTATAAAAATATTTTTTTAAAATAAGTTGAGAAGAGAAAAATATGTATACTAATATCATAATGTTATCTATTATAGAATAATATAATAATAATAATGATAATGACAAGCTAAACAACACGTGGTAATTGGTATTAGTGTTGCAAAGATAATGTAAGAAAGAGAGAATGGAGTTTGTAGTTGATGCGGTAAATTATAGGGTGGTTGTTTTAAATTTTATTCTATGAAGCACCTATATTTCTTTTATGGAGGATGTTACAGTATAGATTCATAAAAATATCTATACTTATAAAAATAATGTGATTTAATTTTTAAGTGATAAGTAGTGATTTATATGCTGTTTTTACTAAGTCTAGATCCAAAAATAGTCATACTTTTGATTGATTGAAATAATTTGTCTGCTTAAAATATAATTAACAATTAGAGTTGTGTTTTTTTAATACTGAATCAAACAAAAATTAGATTAATCATAAATTTTAGCTAAAAATCTATAACAACTAAATGTTAGCTTTCTTCATTTTTTGGTTATCTTTTTTTTTAACATTTTATTTTATCTTTTTACATTTAAATATAACAAAATGAAAAATTGTTTTTGTAACACCCTAAGTTAAATTCTACTCTTAAAGGCTTTTAAATAGGATGTCATACTTGATAGGAAATCAATGAACTCAATCGTTATGCAAGAAGGGAAAGAAAAGTACGCGCGAAATTTTGAGTAGAAAATCAAAAAGCACTGAAACTCGAAATTGAATACACTCAAAGAGGTTCAAACAAACATAACAAAATTCCCATGAGGACGGTTCTAAAGAAGATAATGTTTAAAGATAACTATGACGAAAAAAGAAACTAATGCATCCTAACTGATTTCATCGAAGAAACTCCCATTCTTGTGTCATGGCCTTTCCTTGGCCCAAACCCTTCAGTTTTTCACAAATCGAGGTAATAGAAATCTTCCTCCAACACTCTTTTCACGCAGTGAAGATCCGATTCCGTTGTGTGGGATGAACTAAGACTCGACGGGGTGCCGAAGTGGGAAAATAGGGTACGTATTCCACCCTTGGACTTTCGCAAGGATTCAACTCCTCCTCTAGATCTTCCTCCATGGTGTCTTCCTCCTGGCCAGGGTTGTTGAATTCCTCTTCCTCCGTCTTGAAATCTGATTCGAGATGCATCACCTCAGATGACCTTTTCTTGAATGTTGAAGCATTCTTATCTAAGAAGGTTACGACGGGCAGAGACGGATTCAGAAATAATATTATGGGAGGGCAATAATACATATAATATTAAAAATTATGTAAAAAAATTATATAATATAAAATATATTACAAAAATATACGGATAGAGAATATATTTTAAAGTAAAAAAAAAATATATGTATACTTTTTACTAACGAAGTGGTCGATTCTTCGTATCTAAAATTTACCGATAATAGAATTTGTGTCAAATTTTTCAGTAACTTTCTTTACAATATAATTAAAAGACAATTAGCAAGAAATTTATCTTTTATTTTGTTTCTAAGTTATTTTTCATAATATTCATAATTGAAAAGGATCTCTTAATTGTAGCAGTTGAAACAGAGAGAATTAATACCAAATAAATAAAAAAAATGCCCAGAAGAAAAAAAATCACTTTATGAGATTTGAAATTTTTTATTTAATTAAAAAATATTAATAATAATATCTTTTTCAAATTTTTTTAATATTGTTAATTACTTTTTAGATATTAAAAATCATTAATATTTAAATTAGACTGAACTTTTATTTATATTAGATTAAATACTAAATAATTTAAAAAAAAAAATTAAATTATACACAATAACTTATTACTATTAAAAAAAGTTGGGGGGTCGAGGCCGCCACTCGTCCCCCTTTATGTCCGTCCCTGACGACAGGCAGTTGGAGTTCTCTTTTCACGAACTCTCGACTTAAGTAGATAGTTTGGAGCATGGTAGTAGTGGACGTAACTACCCATGCGTGCTTCGAGGGGTCATACTCAAAAGTTACCTTCGGGGGCACTGCGTCGTCTCTATCCGCTGTACCATGTTCCTCTGGAGACAGTATGGGAAAAGAAAAGGGATGAGAACTTAAAGTCTCAGTAGGAGTGCTATGCAACATCTCCATATCTATCTCTAGCCCACGTGCGGGATTTTAAAGAAAAAGGTTGTACGATATGGCATGTAATATGAATCTTTCTTGTAAAGCATATAGATAAAAAGGAAAGCACATAGGAAAAATAGAAGGATAGTAACATATGAAACATCGACATGTTCATAAATAAATCTTAAAAAAAGAACATCATTATGATCAAACTTTGCCTTATACTTTCTCTTTCCTTAACTTGTAGCTTTTATGAAAGGTATTGAGCTCAAACCGGTATAAAATGAGAGTCCCCTTCTCTTACCGAATGTTCTTATCTCGAATGTCTTGGCGATCACCTTCCCTTACCGAAGGATCATCTCGATCGATCACCCTCCCTTACCGAGGGATCATCTCGATATCTTGTCTTTGAGGGTCACCTTCCCTTACCGAAGTATCATTCCCTCAGTTTAATTTACAATTAAGGTTGTTTAGGCATACACGAGAAGAGATTCATGCAAGAATAGATCATGCAAGAGGAGGGACAGATACCATAATAAAATGAGCATATTGAATAAGATGTTATAAGAAAGTAGGTACTCTCGACCTTAGAGGGATATTAATAATATAATGTATAAAATATCATATAAATGTTCATTATATAAAAAATAGAATATTTTAAATAGTTGAATAAAATAGTTATAAGAGGGCATGTACTCTTAACTCAAAGAAATATTATTAATCCAATGGTATAAAAGTTAACATAATTTCACGTAATAAAATAGGGGATATTAATTAGTTGAATAAAATAATTATAAGAAAACATGTACTCTTAACCCTAAGAAGATATTAATAATATAATGTATAAAATATAATTTAAGTGCACATAGTAAGAATGGAGTATATTAAATATTTGAATAAAATATTATAAGAAAGCATGTACCTTTTACCTTAAATTAGAGGAGTAATAATAACATAATGATATAAGAGGTCATTTAGTTGTACATAATAGAATAGGATACATTGAACAAGACATAAAAAAAGACATGTACTCTCAACATTAAAGGAATAATAATATGATGGTATAAAAGGTCATGTAAATGCACATAGAAATATATGGAATATGAATCAAGAGGGCATGAATGATAGGGGTGGCGAAACGGGCCGAACCCTCCGGGTCAAACCGCAAAAAACGGCGGGTCGGGACGAGATTTTGAACCCACCAAATTTTAAAAACCCGCCAAAACCGCGGGCCAAGGCAGGACGGGGCGGGCTGACCCGGCGGGCTGACATATTATTTTTTAAGGGTAATTTCGTAAATTTACAAGTGATATATAAATAGGAAAATTAGGTTTTCCTTCCCCTGCTTCCCAGTTCCCACTTCTCACAAACAGCCGGCCCTAACCCTTCGTCTCTTACTCCCTTTCCTGACCTTGACTCCCTGAGACGGTGAGACCCTCAGACCGACGGACCCTGACCCCTGGCTTCATCCTTCGATAGCTCAGCTCCCTCGTTTGTCCTCACTCCTCGGCCTCGCTGTGTTCAGGTGTTCCCTGAGCTCCTTGCGCAGGCAGCATCACACCGTTGCGGATCGTGGTGGCGCGCTCCAGTTTCATTTCTCTCTGAGTTGCCTCTCGTCGTCGGTCAGTCACGTTGTCGGTTGCTGTTTCATCTCGCCTGTCCTCACCAAATTGAAGTCCCGGCGACGCTGTCTCGTGTTGCCTCTACGCTGTCTCGGCAGTTCTGTGTTCCGGCGGATCCCGGCAGCGCTACTCTCTCCTTCCCTGCCTCTCGACGGCTGTGAGCTAGTAAGTAAAGATTTTTATTTTTTTTATTTTTTTTAGTAAGGAACTGTGAATCTGTGATTGTAGTTGTGGACAACTTCTTTGATGCTGTTGAAAATTACTGTGAATTTGTTTATGAAATTTGTTTTACTGGTGTTTATTTATGAAATTTGTTTATGAAATTTGTTTATGAAATTTGTTTATGAATTTTGATAGTAGACAAGTAACCCTCTCAGATATCAGCATTGTAGTACTTGTTATGCAGGACATACACTGCTTCCATCCATATATGGAAGCATTATTTGTATTTAAATGGCCGTATATATATATATAACATAATTCTGCTACCATTTCATTGTTTTGCCTCCCTTGAAATTCACCTATGAATTGAAAATGTAAGCATAGTAATTTGAAGGCCTGTGTTCATTAATTTATGCAAAGCTTATGATCTACTGAAATAGTCCAGAAATAAAAAAAATAATTACATTAATTACACCAGAAATTATATCTCTGGCATGCTGTTATTACATATTTTCACCATCTTTATCTTTATCTTTTTTTCATTTTGTGGTGGTATGTACTGGGTGTGAGGTACTAATGAATATTCCAAAAGTTTGTAGTGTACTAATGTGAATAATACATGCTATTCATCTTATTTCTTGCCTATCTTTGTGTGGCTTCTATTAGAGTATTACTGTATTAGTATCATTTTAACTATGTAACTTTAGTTTGAACTCTTACTTCATTGCTTTCTGTGATGCTTGACGTATGTGTTTTGACTTCTGATGCAACATTATTGATTTATTGCTGATTTAAATATTGTTATGTATTTGTGTTATTTAGATTGAGTTGTTGATTCTGTAATGGATGATTCTGTCTCTATGGAAGTTGATGGTGAAAATGTAACACAAAATCTTGAAAATATGGAAAGATCTAAAATGGAAGAAGATATTAAAAAGAAAAAGACAAAGGCTGTAACATCTTATGTATGGAGATATTTCACAAAGCATAGACCTAGTGATGATGGAATAGATTGTGCTCAATGTGATGGATGCAAACAGAAGTTTAAGGCTGGTGGTAAACAATATGGGACATCGTCAATTAAGCGTCATTTGGACAGGTGCGTGAAAATAGATTTTGAGGATATTGGTCAAACTTTGATAGAAATGCAAAATAAAATGGGGCTCTCAAGATAGATAATCATGTATTGCGTGAGATATTTGCTGCCTTTGGGATTGATTGTGATGTTTCCTTTTCTATTGTTGATAATAAGAAATTTAGAAATTGGGTAAAATACATCAGTCCAACTCTAGGCCTAATTACTAGAAATACTCTTAAGGAGGATGTGTTGAAAATTTACTCAAGGAAAAAAGAAAAGCTTAAAAGTACTTTATTAGTCATTCCTAATAGAATTTGTTTGACTTCTGATTTGTGGACATCCATCATTACAGAGGATTATTTATGCCTAACTGCTCACTTTGTTGATTTGAATTGGAAATTGCAAAGTAAAATTTTGAGTTTTTGTCATATGCTTCCTCCTCACACGGGATTTGAATTGTCTTCCAAGATTTTTGAGCTTTTAAATAAATGGAGAATTGAAAAGAAGATTATGACTCATACACTAGATAACGCATTTGCTAATGATACATGTCAAGATCATTTGAAAAGTACATTAAATATGCATGATTGGTTGTTGTGTGATGGAAAGTTCTTTTATATTCATTGTTCTGCTCATATCTTGAATCTTATTGGGCAAGATGGATTAAAAATTGCTTATGATGCATTGGATAAGATTAGGAAAAGTGTGAAATATGTAAGGGGATCGAAAAGTAGAATGATAAGGTTTAAAGAATGTGTTTCAGCGATTCAGGGTTTGAATTTTACAAGTGGGTTGCATCTAGATGTTACTACTCGATGGAGTTCTACGTACATTATGCTCGAAAGTGCTATCAAGTATCGGAAGGCCTTTGAGTATTTGAAGGCAACCGATCATGCTTATAAGTATTGTCCTTCAGTTGATGAATGGGGGGAGCTAAAAAGATATGTGAATTTTTATACCCCTTTTATGAAACCATTAATTTGATTTCTGGCACATCTTACCCTACTTCGAATTTGCATTTTCTACAAGTCTATCATATTCAATGTGTTTTGATGGGAAGTTTGAGAAGTGAAGATGAGCTTCTAAGGAGCATGGAAGAAAAGATGATGAACAAATTTAAGAAGTATTAGAAAAAGTATAGTGTCATTCTTGCATTTGGTGCTATTCTTGATCCTAGACTTAAGATTTCTACTTTAGAGCTTATGTATGAAGAGATTGATGCTGAGACTGCAAAAGAGAAGGTGGAATATTTGAAAAAAAAATTATACAAACTTTTTGAAAAATATGACAAGAATTCTCTTCCAACTGTTCAAGTACAAGGACCTAGTATTCAATCTTCATCCATGGCACATACCCCTGAAAGTGCAAGCAAGAAGCGACTCGCAATTGTTGGTGTAAGTAATGTTTAACATATTTAAATTTTCTTATTAATTGTCATTATTCTATACTAACAAGATGTGATTATTTCTATTTTGATAGAAATTGATGAAACATAACCATCAAGCTGAGTCCACTTGATACATATTTGGAGGAGCCACTTTTGTCAAAGGATTACTTTGAAGATTTAGATGTTTTGGAATGGTAGAAATTATATGAGAGTCGTTATCCGAAGTTATCAATCATGGCACGTGACTTATTGAGTATTTCAATTACTACGGTTGCATCGGAATCTGCCTTTAGTATTAGAGCTCATGTCATTGACAAATATAGAAGTCGAATGTTGCCAAAAAATGTTGAGGCTGTGATTTGTACTCGCAATTGGAATAAAGGCTTTGTTGATGGTAATTACATTGTTAGTTACTAATTTAATATTTATATAACATTTAAGTATTTATATCTTGTTCTAAATTTGGGTATTCTTCTAATTGCAGGTGAAGGCGAAGGTGAAGATGTGAATCCTCAAGGTGCTAGGAGAGGTGGTGTTTCAACTTCTGGATCAGATTCAAATTTTATTGATTTAGAAGTTGATAATTGATTTATGTGTGTTGATTTAAGAATTTTTTTGGGTGTCTTGTTGATTTATGAATTATGTTGTGTTTTGTTTTAATTATGGTAGAATTTATGTGTGAATTATGCGTTTGTTTTGTTATTATTGTGCACTTATGTTTGAGACTTTGAGACTTATTATTTGTTATTGTTAATTTCAATCAAAAAAGTTATTATGGTTAATTATAATTTTTTATGGATTAATAATTAATTTAAGATATTATTCTATATATTAAAAAACAAATTTGATGGAATAATTTTATTATAAAGTAAAATAATTGTTAGTACTTACTAATTAGTATGTTAAATTGAATTTTATTGAATTTTATTATAAAAAAATTTGATTTTGGCGGGACGGGTCGGCCCGCCCCATATTTGGGCGGACCAGCCCGCTTTGCCACCCCTAATGAATGATATAATAGATAATCATGATCAATATGGATGGAAGATAAGTAAAGAATAATTAATGCCATAAAACACATGAAGAATGGTAGCCATGCATGGATGGAAGGAAATAAAATAGAGCATACTACATGCCAACATAAAAGTAAGAAAAGCATAATTCCCTACTCTTTTTCTAATGTTTCTTTATTGCCTATGAGCTTGCCTCTTGTGTTTGCATACAGAATATATTTTTGTAGAGAGAGAAGGGAGAAGATTAGTATTTGAGAGAAGTAATTTTCTACCTATAGGTGCACTCCTATTTATATACATTTGGTGATAGAGTGGTTGGGATAATTTTAAATTCAAAAGGAGGGCGGTTACTAGATTCCTATCCATAATTCAAAATTCTAATCCCATCTCATAACTGATTTTCAAATTTCGAATTTAATTTTGTTTTTAGAAGGGGGTGAAGGGAGGTTATTACAGTTTTGATCAGAAAATAAAAATCTATCGTTGTCCACTTTTTAGACTAGACAATTTATTTCATTTCTCCTGTTTATCTTATTAAGATTATATCTATTCTAATTTTTAAGTAAAATAAAATTTATGTGAGATAAAAAAATCATTTCTGTTAAATAATTTGCTACAATTTTAAATAATTTGGTCTCATTTTTGTTAAATAATAAATCTTTTAATAACTATTCATTGGTACACTAAATACTGCTAATGTGATGAGCTAAAATGATATTGTACTAAAATAATTTTATTAGAAGACAAATAATATACTATTAAATTAGTTTTTATATTTATGAAAATAAATTATTTTTTGCTATACACATATAATATTACAATTTTTTTGCAGAATTAATTTAATTATGGTTTAATTATTTTATTAATTTTTATAGTTTCATTAAAATTATAATTAGGTCTATTTTTTTAATTGAATTTTTATATTACTTTTAATTTTATAATTAGATCCTTATCAATGTAAAAGTATTAGAGTTAACAGAATATTTTTTTTTTAAAAAATTGAAAGTATTTAAAATTAAAAATCTAATTTAAATCTTTGACCAAATTTTTTTTTTAAAAAAATTATTAATAGTGTATCAATCAATAGTTATTAAAAAACTTTATTATTTAACAAAAATGAGAACAAGTTATTTAACTGAAATTGATTGTTTTATATAAAATAAATTTTATTTTACTTGAAAATTAGAATTCTTTTATAAATAACATTTAAAATTCTAAATCATTATAAGACATCATTTTAATAACATAAACAGGAGACATGAAATAAAAGGAGGAGGTTGTCTAGTTTAGGAAGAGGACGTCGATAATTTTTTATTTTTTGGTTAAAATAAATTTTCATTTTGTTATATTTAAATGTATAAAATAAAATAAAATGTTAAAAAGAAGAGGTAACAACAAAAAAATAGAGAAAGCTAACTGTTCATATCTGAGTCGAGCTGCGATCCAGGTTGGCTGAAGACACAAGTGACCGACCTCTTCAGGTTGGGTCGTTACCGACCTCTTCACAAAGAGTTCAGACCAGACGCCATAGGAGCCCAAAGCAAGCCCAAACGAAGGAACACAGCTCAATCTAAAGACGGCAAAAGCTTAGAAGGATAAGGCGGTTCCCTAAAAAGATAAGATAAGATAACTATCTTATCTCAAGGAAAGCCACTCAATAATACTATAAATACACTAGAGCACTCAGATATAACTCATACTCTGATTTTACACAAAAACCTGCCAAAAGCACGTGCTAACTTAAGCATCGGAGTCTCTTGCAGGTACCACCACCCTCCGATGACAAATGATCAGCAGCATCAGCAAGTCCAACAAGTCGGACACGTTAGCTCCGGCCACAACAGCAAATCTCACCCAAGATTGACCTTCAGTTTCAGGTAACCCTCGGAACATTGGCGCCGTTGCTGGAGAACCTGGAAGTCATTCCATCATCATGGCGGACAACCTTGACAACGATCACAACTCTAACTTAGAAAATAGAACGCCGCTTAAAAATACGGATACCACATCTAAGGATGTACCTCAACCCAAGGGAGACAAACAGCCTCCGAATGTAGAAATTCTAGAGGCTCTACAAGCTCAGCAGGATCACCTCAAGCAGCTCGAAAAAGAGGCCGAACATCAACGAAAAGCTGAAAGAGACCTCCGGAGAGAAACAAGACGGCGTCGAGAGTTAGAGGACAAGCTTCTAAAGCTCGAGGCCGGCCTTAAAACCTAAACCACTCGATCCAATCATGAAGACAGCTCCCACAAAGATCAAGACCCATTCACCAAAGAAATCATGAAGGCTAAAGTCTCAAAGAAATTTAAAGCTCCCGACATGACCCCCTACGACGGTACGTCCGACCCAAGTCATCACCTTAGCAATTTCAAAAGCAGAATGTATCTCACAGACGCCTTAGGCGCCATTCGATGCAAAGCTAAGCACGCCCCTAGCCTATTAGGGATTAAGCAAGGAGATCGGGAAAGCCTCCGCAACTACATGGAAAGATTCAACAAGGCATGTTTGGACATACAAAGTCTACCAACAGAAGCAGCTATCATGGGACTCATCAATGGTCTGCGAAAAGGACCTTTCAGCCACTCAATATCCAAAAAGCACCCAACATCCCTAAACGAGGTACAAGAACGGGCAGAAAAGTATATTAACATGGAGGAGAACTCTCGACTAGGAGAAAACTCAAAATCCGGATTCTCTTACCTTCCTCGTGACAAGGATAAAGAGTCCAAGAAAAAAGAAGACCAACCTGCTGAGGAAACTAGAAAGTACCACAGCTACACTCCACTAAGAGTGTCCCTTGTGGATGTATACAAGGAGATATGCAACACTGAGAAGATCCCACCACCTCGCCCAATCAAACACAAAAGAGGAGGGGAAAATCGGACAGAATACTGTGAATACTACTGGATCTACGGACACTCTACCAACGAGTGCTTCGACCTAAAGAATATCATAGAGAAATTGGCAAGAGAAGGGCGACTAGATCGGTACATAGCCAATAAAGCAGATGAACCAAGAAAAAGAAGAAGGGACGAAGAGATCGGACGGACTGAACGTCCAACTCACACACCTGAAAGGCATGTTCACATGATTAACGGAGGATTTGTCAGAGGAGGGATCTCTAAATCATCTCGCAAAAGACACCTTAAAGAGGTATATCATGTCAGAGAAGAAGACAGACCACTCAACCCCCCCACTATTACCTTTACCCAAGAAGACGCAACAGGCATCATCCCAAGGCATGATGATCTCATGGTCATTACTATTATTCTAGCCAACGCTAATCTCTACCGAACATTGGTAGACCAAGGGAGCTCCGCAGACATCTTGTTCAAAACCGCCTTCGACAAGCTCGACCTACAAGAGAAAGAGCTGCGAGTGTATCGGAATAGCTTGTTCGGTCTTGGGGACACCCCAATTCAACTACTAGGATACATCTCACTGCATACAACTTTTGGAAAAGGAACCCGGTCAAGGACACTAAGTATAGATTACATTGTAGTCGACGTGAGCTCAGCATATAATGCTCTTATAGGTCGGATAACACTAAACCAGCTCGCCGCAGTAGTCTCCACTCCGCATCTATGCTTGAATTTTTCGACTCTAGAAGGGATCACCACAGTAAAAGGAGACCAAAAGCTTGCGCGACACTGTTACAACGAAAGTTTGAACCTTAAAGGCAACCCCAATGGAAAGGAAATCAACACCATTGAACTAGAGAGAGTTCGAGCTCGCGAAGAACTTTGTCCACAACCTGAAGGTGAGTGTAAGACCCCTAAATTTTTAAAAGTTATTAATTAATTATTTATGATGCATTATATTTATTTAAGACTATATTTTGGAGATTTTTATATAAGTTGAGTAAACTCCTATTTTTAATTTAGAGTTCTTATAATTGAAAAATAGTGAATATTTTATATGCCTTAATTTTAAATATTTATATTTTTAACCTTATTTTATAAATGAAAAAGAATTAATTTATTTATCCCCAATTTTTATTTAATTAGCATTTAATTGAAACTAATTTACAAAATTGTAATTAAAAGGTATTCTAAAGATGGATATTTTATATTTAATTTGATTTTTAATTATTATCCCATCTTTTTATTTATTTTATAAAATTACACTACTACACCTAACATTTTAGTAAAAATATCTAACCTAACCCTAATTTTATCTTAACCTAATTTTATACCCTTACCCACACTAACACACACTCCACACCCCACCCTCACCCATCGTAACCACACACACTTAACACAACACACACACCCTGAAAGAAGAAAGAAAAAGAATGAAGGAAAGAGAGAAGAAAAGAAAGGGAGAAGGGAGAAGATGGAGACCTGAGAGGGAGAGAACGCCGGGGATAGGTGAGCTGCAACAGGGGAGAAGGGAAGAGAGAAAAGAGGGGAACCGAGAGAGAGGGAAGGCGATGGGGAAGAAGAAGCTCGCCGCCGCCATGGGTACTGCTGCTCGCGCTGCCGTTCATCCTTGCTGCCGCCAACTGCACCATCGCGGAAGAGAGACTGACTCCGTCACCATCACCGCGTCGTGCTACACGCCGTCACCGCCATTGTTTCGTCACGAGTGAAGAACACGCAAGGGAGGAAACAGAACTGCGAGGGAGCTCAGCCACGGAGAAAGGAGACGCATGTCAGATCTGTTGCTGCCGGACCGCCCAGCTGACCTGTTGCCAAACCACGCCGCCATTCGAGAAGTTGTCTCTGCCGCCGCTGCCGAAGGTCGCCATCGGAACCGCCACTCCACTTCTGTCCTTCTTCTTACAGTGAGTTACCCACGCCTTGAAACTCTTTCTGTAATCATTCTAGCTATCTGTGGTTAAGGACTCTGATGTATAGATGTTGTAAGGTTAATTTTATGGGTTTGCATGTCAAAAATCAAGGTTGTTGCTGAGCCACTGAAGCTCATGGCCGCTGTCGGAGCTGCTGCCAGTTAAGTTTGGGGTGGCTGGCACGTCGTTCTTATATTCTAGAGTAATAACCGGGGTTGCATGTTGGGACTTAAAGATGTTTTTGCTGTGGTGAAAATGTGCGGGCTATGAATTAAAGCTGCCGTTGACTTCAGGTCCAGAGGAAAGAAATTTCTTGAGTCATTTGGATTGTGGTTTGAACGTGTCGAGGTATGGCATTTTCTTAAATTCATTTTACTTTAAGAGTTGTTATAAGTCGATAATAATATGAAAAATATAATTTTATAATTACATGAGTTTTATGAGTTGAATCGAATTATTTGGATGGCTGTGATTATTATTTGACTGGTTTGCTGAATAATTGAGGAAGCTAGTTATTTTGATTTGCTATTTTGGCTAGTTAAGTTGGTCGTTATTGAATTGATTTTCGTTGAATTACTGGAAGATGTTTAATGTTGGAATTTGGTTTGATTTTGGAAAGGATTTGATATTGAGAACTAGTTGAGAATGGGTTGAAAAATGTGGTTTTGATGGGACCTGCAAGGGTGGCATAGTCCGAATTTTAGAGGAGATACTGCCCAAATTTTTATAAAAAAAATTGGAGACTTTGTTTAAAAATGGTTATTTAAAATGATTTAGATTTTCAAGGATTTTGTAATTTGACTTTTGAGAATTATGAAGAAAAAGTTTACATTTGGTGCTTGATTTATTTAGAAAAGAATGAATTATATTTTGAATCTGTATTATTGAAGAAAGTAACAAGTGGTATGATGAGAATGAGTATGAGAGTGAAGATTGATTTTTGAGTATGATTTTTGAATAATTGAATGATAATGAAGATGAATGTGAAAATGAGATATGAATTAGTATCGGAAGTGAAAGTAATAGTTATGAGAAATGATTGAATATATTGAGCTTGAGGGTGTTATCTCCCTCATGTCAGCTTGGGGTGGGTGTTATCTCCCTCATGTCAGCTTGGGGTGTTGTCTCTTCTCCCCATGTCAGCTTGTGATTCGTCCCATGGATATTATTGAGCTTGGGGCGTTCCTTTTCCCATGGTATATTTTTGAGCTTGAGAACATGTCGGGATGGCTACGTAACCGACAGTTGATATCAACAGCCATAGGATAGGCATTCATCATATGCATTTGTATGCTTTGCTTGTGTTTGAATTTGTTTGGGTTTGCCTAATTGCTAATCTGTTATTAACTGCTATTTGAGCTATTTGCTGTAACTGCTATCTATACCTGTGTTTTCCTTGTATGTTTTGCCTGTGTTTGTTTCTGTTGTGGTACCTTCGAGTTTGGATATTGATGATGAGATGATGATTTGGTTGTGGAATTATTTGAGTCACTGAGTTGAAGGCTGTGGTTGATCATTATTAGAAAACTTTTAATTTTCTTTTATAGTAAAGACTGAGTTTGAAATTTCTGAATACTTAATTACTGAGTTTGGAAAACAATTTACCTACTATATATCTTCTTATAATAAACTCTAAAAATCTGTGGTGAGACCATGTGGTTAGGTTCTTACCCCCCTACAGACTTTTCTTTTTAGGATATGGACGAAAAAGCTTATGAAGAGTAGTTGAGTTGGCTTATGTGATAGAAGATGTTTCAGTTTAGTTATTATTATTCTTCCCTCGCCATTAATATTATAACTTTTGCAAGAGGGATAGGAGTTTTGATATATGAAGTTTATATATTGTTATGATGTATAAATATATATTATTTGTAAGTATTATAAATTGTATTGAAAAGTATGGATGTATGTTTTAAAAATTCGGTTTAAGATTTAAACAGGCTTATATTTTAGTATTAAATATTTTAAGAGTCGTAATACCCGAGCTATCAGAGTGGCGCAGCCGAAAGCGTGACATTTTGATAGTTATGGTGTTACAGTGAGACCGAAGAAGTCCAGATCGGGGATGCTCAGGATAAAACAACAAATGTAGGGGCAACCTTGAAAGGAGAGTTAAAAGAGCCACAGATACAACTCCTAAAGGATAATGCCGACCTCTTTGCATGGAAGGCAGCGAACATGCCCGGCATAGATCCCAAGCTAATGTGCCATAAGCTGGCAGTTTACCCCGGATCTCGGCCCATGCAACAGACACGCAGGAAGCTCGGGCCAGAAAGATTCCAAGCTGTGGAAGAGCAAGTTCAAGCCACTACTGGAGCCAGGGTTCATAAGAGAGATCAAATACCCATTATGGCTAGCCAATATTTTCTTGGTGAAGAAGTCAAATGGCAAGTGGAGAATGTGTACTGACTACACCGACCTCAATAAGGCCTGCCCAAAAGATCCCTACCCGCTCCCAAACATAAATACTCTAGTGGATGCTTCTTCTAGATACAAGTACCTCTCATTAATGGATGCCTATTCAGGATACAACCAAATTCCAATATATCCACCTAATCAAGAGAAGACCTCGTTCCTAACCCCAAAGGCAAACTATTGTTATATAGTTATACCCTTTGGACTCAAGAACGCAGGAGCTACCTACCAAAGGCTGATGAATAAAGTATTTGCTGACCATATCGGGAAACTCATGGAGGTTTATGTAGACGACATGCTGGTAAAAACACAAAGTAAGGAATCACTATTGTCCGACTCACCAAAGTGTTCGGCACCATAAGAAAGCACGGTGTGCGACTCAATCCTGCGAAGTGTACCTTCGCGGTAGAAGCTGACAAATTCTTAGGCTTCATGCTCATACAAAGAGGAATCAAGGCAAACCTACAACAGCTCAATGGAAGATTGGCAGCCCTGTCCAGATTTCTAGCCAGATCAGCCATAAGATCTCTTCCCTTTTACACAACACTAAGGAAGGGGAAGAGGTTTGAATGGACAACAGAGTGCGAACAAGCCTTCCAAGATTTCAAAAAATTCTTAGGGCAGCCGCCCATTCTTACCCGACCAAGGGAAGGAGAAACACTCATATTATACCTCGCAGTAGGAAGTCAGGCAATAGCCTCAGCACTAGTCAAAGAAGACGAAAGTGGGTAACAACCCTTCTACTTCATCAGCAAGGCTCTACAATGGGCCGAACTAAACTATCAAAAGATAGAAAAGTTTCCCTACGCCCTCATACTCACTTCTTGACGATTCCGCCCATATTTCCAAACTCACACCATCAAGGTTCGGACCAACCAGCCCATAAAAGGCATCCTGCAGAAAACAGACTTAGCTGGAAGAATCCTGCAGTGGGCAGTCGAGTTGTCCAAATTCAACCTTAAATATAAAGCTCGGATGGCTATCAAATCATAGTATCTGGTCGACTTCATTGCCGAGTATACCGACACCCGGGAATTCCCACAAAGTGGAATCTCTACGTAGACGGTTCTTCAAACAAAACCGGGAGTGGCGCAGGTGTAATTATAAAAAGTGATCAAGGAACCCAAATCGAGCTCTTGCTAAAGTTTGAATTCTCTGCTTCAAATAATCAAGCTGAATATGAGACACTACTATCTGGGTTGAAGCTGGCTAGGGAGGTATGAGTTTAAAAGCTTGTCATCTTCAGCGATTCGCAAGTAGTTACCTCACAAATAAAAGGGAGCTACCAAGCTATATAAGGATCCCACCATGAAAAAATATATGGACAAGACCAAAAAACAGTTCGGGCAGATCGGGGAATATGAGGTCCAACATATACCTCGAAAACAGAATGCCTGAGTTGATGCACTTTTAAAACTAGCCAGCACCAAACCAGGGGGCAACAACAGAAGCCTCATCCAAGAAATACTCCAACAAAATTCTGTGCTTTCTTTCAATACTGTTGCTGCATATAAAAATCAGAGTCGTAATGATCTTAATAAAGACATCATGATGAATAAAAAAGATTTTAATCTTTCTCTTAATTTTCCTCAATTTTTCGGCTTTACTTCTGATTCCTTGTTTGCTAAGCATGCTTCCTCTTCTACTGTTTTCAATCCTATTATTTCTAATGCTGCATTATGTACTTATTTGCCTAAATATGCATCCTTGACTATGAATTGTGCACTTCAAACTCACAATCCTGGTAATGACAGTCTCATTCACACAAAAGAGACCTCTAAATGTCTGCAAACTACTAACAATCCTATTGCATTTATCACTCAAATTAGGCATATTTTACCTACTGAACTTTGGCATAAGAGACTTGGACATAGAAATCTAGGCACTGTTCAAAAAGTCATGTCCCAATGCAATCTTCCTTTCTCCAAGTCTGACTTACCATACCAAGTCTGTGAATTTTGCACTATGGCCAAAATGCATCAGTTACCCTTTGAAGATTCTGATTCTATTTACACTAGTCCTTTGGAGCTAGTTTACATTGATATTTGGGGGTCAGCTCCCTTTATCTCAAAGTCTGGTTTTAGATATTATATATGCTTTGTCGATGCATGTACAAAATTCTCATCTATTTCTCTTCTTGTTAACAAATCACAGGCCCGTTTTGCTCTTCAAAATTACAAAACACTCATGAAAAATCAAACTAACATGAAACTAAAAAGCATTCAAAGTGATCATGGCATGGAGTTTTTGTCAAAGTCCTTTACATCATTCCTTCAAGAGCATGGTGTGTCTATCATATAACTAAGACTGGTTTATCTCTTTTGGCTACTGCATCCATGCCCCTAGAGTATTGGGATGCTGCCTTCACTACTGCATGTTTTCTTATCAATAGGTTACCTATAGCAAAATTGAATTTTCATAGTTCTTATGAAGCACTCTTTCATAAACTACCAGATTATATGTCCTTAAGAATTTTTTGCTGTGCTTGCTATCCCTTGCTACGACCATACAACAATAGGAAGTTCAATTTTAAATATGAAATGTGTGTGTTTTTAGGCTATGATTCAAATCATAAAGGCTACAAATGTCTCAGTCAGGATGGCAAGACTTTTATTTATCGAAATGTACTCTTTGATGAACTTATTTTTCCCTTTTAGCAATGGAAAACTTCACCCCCTCTAAACTGTCTTCACCATATTCTCCTCATAATGCACCAGCTGGAGTCATTCCTTTGATCAATCACTCTGGCCTATCTGATTCTTCGTCTACCTCTCTTAGCCAAACTCCTTCTTCACCTGCTACATACTCATCTCACACTGCCAGCCCTCCAACCCTTTCCACTCATCCCTTATTTTTCTTTCCCTCAACTACTGCTAAATCTACATCAACACTTGAGGCTTGTTCATGTTCCTCCTTCTTTAGCCCACCTACAACAACCAATACTCTTTCTATCTCTGGGATAGAGATCCAACCCCCTCCTACTACACCTCCACCCTTTTCTACCAACACTCATCCCATGACCACTAGACTAAAATCAGGTGCTATACAGCCTAAAAATCTGGTAGCCATTACCGAAACTCCTGATCTATTCACTAAAGTTCCAAAAAATGCTAAACAGGCTCTCACTTGTCCTCATTGGAAGCAGGCTATGGACAATGAATTTGCAGCCCTGGCCAAATGTGGGACATGGTCCCTGGTTGATCCTCCACTCAATGCAACTATTGTTGGGTGCAAGTGTGTATATACTATAAAAAAGAATGCAGAGGGTAAGATTCTGAGGTATAAAGCAAGATTAGTTGCTAAAGGTTTTCATCAAGTGGAGGGGATTGACTTTGAAGAAATTTTTAGCCCTGTAGTAAGGCCAGTGTCGGTGCGAATCATCATCACTATTGCCCTCACCAATAATTGGTGATTCAGGCAGTTTGACTTTGATAATGTGTTCTTAACTGGAGCATTATCTGAAAATGTATATATACAACAGCCAGCTGGGTACAATGAGAGGTAGCCACTCAAAGTTTCCAAGTTGCACAAGGCCATCTATGGTCTTAAGCAAGCCCCAAGGGCTTGGTATCATACTCTTGCTTCTACTTTACGAACCCTTGAATTTTGGAATACAACTTCTGATGTGACATCATTTATAAGAAACACAAATTCTGATGTCACTTACATGTTGATATATGTGGATGATATAATTGTTACATGGTCCAATTCTGCTGCAATTGATACTTTAATTAAACAGTTAAACTGTATTTTCCCTTTAAAAGATCTTGGTTTGTTTCACTTTTTTTTAGGCCTTGAAACTCATTATTTGCCTGAGCAGAAATTGTTGCTTACTCAAACAAAGTATGCAATGGATCTGTTACATCGTGCAAGAATGCATAATTCCAATCCTATGCCTACACCTATGATGACATCTTCGAAGCTGAGTAAGAATGACTCAGACCTTTATGAAGATCCTAAGCATTACAGGTCTATCGTAGGAGCTATACAGTACCTCACAATTACAAGACCAGATCTAGCTTTTGCCGTGAACAAAGTTTCGCAGTTTATGCACTCACTAACCGTTCAACATTGGAAAGCAGTCAAGAGGATCCTTCAATACCTTCAAGGTACACTTCAAGAGAGCTTAATTTTTTCCAAATGCACTGATTATCGTATTCTCTCCTTTGCAGATTCAGACTGGGCCTCAGACTTGGATGATTGAAGGTCAACTTCTGGCTACTATATCTATCTCAGCACAAATTTAATAGCTTGGAAGAGTGGCAAGCAATCAAAGGTTAGCAGATCTAGCACAGAGGCAGAATATAGGGCAATAGCCTAAGCTCAAACGGAGATCATGAGCATCCAACAGCTGTTGAAAGAGTTGGGAGTCCACCAACAAATACCTCCAACAATTTACTGTGATAATCATATCACCTGTATGCTTGCTGCCAACCCTGTTCTGCACAGTAGGTGCAAGCATTTGGAGATGGATCTCCATTTTATCAGGGACTTGGTTAATTTTAAAAAGCTTTATGTGGTTCATATCTCGGCTCTTGATCAAGTGGTGGACTTATTAACCAAATCACTCTCAATTACCCTCTTCACCAGGTTTAAAAGCAAACTTCGGATAGGGACTCATCCCTCCCTAAGTTTAAGGGGGGTGTTGAGAGTAAGCACACAAATTAAAAGCTAGTTGGTTAGAGTTGTTAGATTAGTTGTATCAGTTAGTTAGCCACAAAAGGTGGGAAGTTTGGTTAGAGTAGTTAGATTAGCTATATCAGTTAGTTAGCCACAAAAGGTGGAAAGTTTTAAAAATTTTAAAAATATTCTTAAGTTTTATTTTGTTTTAATTTAATTTTTAAAATTTTCGATTTGTATCAACTTTAAAACTAATTCAGTAATAATACATGATAATTATATCTGATTTACTTGTATTAAATATTGTTTTTGTGAAATTATTACTAAATTGGCCTTAAATTTTTTAAAAATTAGCTATAAAAAATATATTTAATACAATTTAAAAGTTTTTGAAATAAAATTAAAATAAAATAAAATTTAAGAATTTTTTTGATACTTTAAATAAATTTTAAAGATAAAAAATATATTTTATCCTAAATTATAACATGTTGAAAGTTAGATCCATTTTCTTTTAAAAGAAATACAAAATATACTCAAAAGAGTATCCCTTTAAAGACACCTAGTCTTACTCCTTTTCAGATTTCTGGGGCCTGATGCACATACAAGTTTTTTTGGTATACAAATTCATACAAATTGGTCCAAACCCAACAAAAATAACTCTCAATTCAGATTGCATGTAAACGCGTGCTTCCCCAACTCTTGAATAGCGCAAATGGTTCTTCTCCCTCAATCAAAATCGCAACTCTCAAAATTCAAATAAGGGTCAAAATTTCTCAAAAATCTCTCAAAATCGTCGCGAAAAGTAAAGGAAGTTGCGAAGCTGAATTCGAAAAGAATTATGAGAAAATGAAATAAGAAGATGAAGAAGAAGCAGCAGTAGAAAATGAGGAGGAGGAAGAGGAAGAGTTTTGAATTATGCAGAACTTATTAGCACACATACATCGAAAATTCTTAAACAATACACTTAAATATCTTCATGTTACACCCAAATTTACTGCAAATACAGAAAAAATATTTCCTCTAATGCTGCATTTTTTTGTCTTTTTTTTCTTATTTCTTTCTTTCTTTTAGTTGAATGAATGTAAATTCATCATCTTCTAAGTAAATTTGTAACATTGTGTGTTTCTTCTTCTCCTTTGTTTGACTTTTTTGTTTTTATTCTTGAGAAGGTAAAACAAGAAAAAAAAGATGAATAAGAAAAAAAAGAGATATGATGATTATGATGAAAAAAAAGAAGAAGAAGAAGAAGAAGAAGAAGCAGAAGATGAGGAAGAGGGAGAAGAAGAGTTTTGAATTATGCAGAACTTATCAGCATACATATACCGAAAAATTCTTAAACAATACACTTAAATATCTTCATGTTACACCCAAATTTGCTGCAAATATAGCAAAATATTTTCTCTAATACTGCATTTTTTTCTTCTTCTTTTATTTCTTATTTCTTTCTTTCTTTTAGTTGAATGAATGTAAGTTAATCATCTTCTAAGTAAATTTGTAGCATTATGTGTTTATTCTTCTTCTTGTTTGATTTTTTGTTTTTATTCTTGTTAAGAGAGTAAAACAAAAAGAAACTTGAGAAGATAAAACAAAAAAAAAAGATGAATAAGAAAAAAAAAAGAAGAAGATGAGCAAGAGGGAGAGAAAGAGTTTTGAATTATGCAAAACTTATCAACACACATACACCAAAAATTCTTAAACAACACACTTAAATATCTTCGTGTTACACTTAAATTTACTGCAAATACAGAAAAATATTTCCTCTAATACTGTATTTTTCTTCTTCTTTTTCTTCTTCTTTTTTTGTTTCTTTTTTCTTTTTTTAGTTGAATGAATGTAAGTTCATCATCTTTCAAGTAATTTTGAAGCATTATGTGTTTCTTCTTCTTCTTTATTTAATTTTTTTGTTTTTATTATTTTTAAGAGAGTCAAACAAAAAGAAACTTGAGAAGGTAAAATAAAAAAAAAAGATGAATAAGAAAAAAAAAAGAAAATGATGATGATAAAAAAGAAGATGAAGCAACAGCAGAAGACGAGGAAGAGGGAGAAGAAGAGTTTTGAATTATACAAAACTTATCAGCACACATACATAAAAAATTCTTAAATAATACAATTAAATATCTTCGTGTTACACTTAGATTTGCTACAAATACATAAAAATTTTCTCTAATGCAGAATGCTTACATTATATTCAATTCAAACCATCAACGATAAACAACAATTTTCACAAACAAAAATAACATTATTCACCTACAGAATCATAAACTACTAACGAAAATATTCACTCGAATCGAAGCACACCTCAGCCACTTGATTGGATTCAAAACAATAATCAACTTTGTTCTGGTTCGATTGACAATCTGAATTTGAATTATTCATTATCTTCAACAACGAGATAACTGTTCAAAACTTATTTTAGAGCTTGATTTCAAAACCGTAGAGAATGAACGAAGAGAAATGCAGAGAACGTAGAGATAGAAGAAAACGTAGATCGAAAACAGAAACGAAATCCTTTCGAAAAAGACAGTTATATATTCGCAGGTTGATTGATAAGTTAGTTAAATTTAGAGGTGCGTGAGGTGAATTGAGGTAAAATGACTTGTATAGACTTGTATGAAAAAATGACTTATATGTGAAGAATAATTATTATCTTTATTAACGGTGAGGTTAATTAATTAAGTATAACCAATGTTTTGTAAATTTATAAATATCAATAAATTTTTTTTTTGAAAGTAAGAGCTCAACACATAAGTGAAGCAAAGTAAGGCTAAAACAATAACAAAAAAAGCCATAATTTCTATGTCATTTTCGTCATAACCATCAACAACACGAGTTATTTATAATATCACTCCATAGCACATAAAAAAGATTGCTCCACACAGTCTTTAATTCCTGTTGTCTTGCTGAAATATGACATCATTTCGTGGTAACCAAATAGTCCACGTAACTGAGAAGAATCCAAGTAGCCAATACTTACGCCTCTCTTTTCTCATCGGCACGTTAATAAAATTTTATTTTAAAATAACAAAATAATATATTATTTTTAAATTAGTCTATATAATTAAAATAAAAAATTTTAATTTAAACTAATTTATTCACGGTAATCATCTTAAAAGATTTTATTAATATTTTTTTAAAAATTAATCTACCTAAAATGTGAATCTTACTGTTTATTTGTCATTTTTCTATTTTTTTTAAATAATGAAAAGTAGCTAGTTATCCATCCTTACCTCCAATCACCAACTACCATAATTTTGCGAGACTCTGCTAAAAGTCTCTCTCTTCAAAGGGGAATGAAAAATGAATGAATAAAGAATGAAACGTCTTCATCCATTTTCTCTTCGGAAACAAAACTTGTTGGAAACCTTAAAAAATAAAAACCATGATTTTGTTCTTCGTAACTGGTAACTCGTAACACACACAACACAAACCTCATCCAAAGAAGAAGAAGAAGAAGAAGAAGAAGAAGAAGAATAGTCACTGAATCTTAAACTCACACGACACGAAGAGCTATGGATAGGCATGATGAGCAAAACTCCAATCCCTTCGCAACCACCGATTCCGATTCCGATTCCGACTCGGTGAGTTGCTTCGTCACCGATCTCTTCGAAACTCGCTCTGAGCCTTCTCGTCATTGCTCCTGCGGTGACGTCAACATAAACCCCTTCTCCGGCGTCGTTTGCGACCTTCACGGGGAAGCATCGTTAGGGTTAGGGTTTGGAGCTGAAATTGGATCCCAAAATGACAATCACAGTGGTGTTTTCGATTTCTCGATAGGTGATAATAATGGTTTGGGTGGGCTTAGGGTTGTTGGATTCGGATCCGATTCGGATTCGGCTGGAGAGGAAGGTGAGCTTGATCGAGCTATGGAGGAGTTCGGTTCTTCTGGTGTGCGTGGTTTTAGTGATGATGATGATCATAGGGTTGATGGTGGAGGGTTTGATGATTTTGATGTTAGGTTGTGTTGGGATAGTCTCTGTTTGGAGGATCAGAGGACCTTGAATGAGAGTTTTGAATGGGAGGAGGTAGAGGAGAGGGTGAATGATAGGGAAGATTCCAGTTTGGTGATTGATGAGGTTGAGGTTGATGATCAATCAGTGGCGTCCGGGTTTTCGCACAGCGAGGATCCCGGCGAGGAGGCGTTGAGGTACCTGGAGTGGGAAATTCTCTTGGCTGTGAACAATTTGGAGAGGAATTCAATCTTGGAACATGAAGCCAATGTGGATTCTTATTTAGCAGTTGGGGATGGTTATATGTACACTGCTGAGTATGATGTTCTGTTTGGGCAGTTTCTGGAGAATGAGAGTGCCTTGAAGGGTAGTCCCCCTGCGGCGAAGAGTGTCGTGGAGAATCTTCCGGTGGTTGAGTTGACAAAGGAGGAGTTGCAGGGGAAGAATGTGGCTTGTGCTATTTGTAAAGATGAGATATTGTTGGAGGAGAAGGTGACTAGGCTTCCTTGCTCGCACTGTTATCATGGGGATTGCATTATGCCTTGGTTGAGTATTCGTAACACTTGCCCTGTTTGTCGATTTGAGTTGCCTACCGATGATCCTGAATACGAGCAGAGGAAGAGCCGGATGGCTGCTCACGAGATGGTGGAGCTTGCAATGCAGAGGCAAGTTTGAATCGTCGCCTCAGGTTATAGTTGTCTTCTGTAAATAGCAGTTTGTTTTCTCTCATATCCAACTGATGGTGAGAACCAAAAATCTTTTGTAATTGGTTTTCATGTTGCGCGGTGGTTTTTGAATAAGTTTCGTGCCATATTATATGTTCTGAATAGTCAAGAAATGAATGTCTGTCAATATTTATTTTATGCAAAGACATAGTGTATCCCAAGAAGAATTATGTTTTTTAATAAACTTGTATATAAGTTGTCATTATTGGATTTAAGTATCTCTGTACACACAGAAGAAAGTGTTGGCTACCTGTACTTTGGCTTATGCATATACTCAAGAATATTCACTTCTAGCATAAAGGGACAATGTGTTTTAATATGAGTTCTTAGTTTGACTCTGAATTCAGTGTGCTATTAGTTAAACAGGGTTCATGGTATTCCTTTATTTTTGTGTTGTATAAAGAAATAAGGAGTGAAGGTAATATAGGGAGAAACTTTGGGTAGTATTTATATTGAAAAACATGATAGAATCTCAGCTTTCAGATGGTTTGATAATTCATAGGTAGAGGTAGAGGAAACCTGCTTAGATGTTGCCATATTGGTGTATAAAGAATTGAAGAAAGATGTTACCCTAACTCTATCCTTATGCTTGTTGTTTGGAAGGGTAAATTACACCGATTTCCTTAAGTCTAGGCGATATTACACACAATATACTCTCTTCGTAAAAGTAGACATTAACCTCCCGAGATTTTTTATACTCGGCACCGAAGCATTTTATAAATCTTTTTGACATTGATATGATCTATAAATGTGAGACTGAATCACTGACTAGCATAACAGATTAACGGATGCCGTCTATATCACTTAACCTCGTGAAAGGTTAGTATAATATACCATATTTGGAAATTTGAGTATATTTGTGTGGTATGCAAAACCTTGAGGTTAATCATTATTGTTCTTCACCAGAAATCTGTAAGTAATGCATTCATATTATTTCAGCCATCTATATTTCTAAAGGCTTAAAAAATGGCAATATTTGTGTAAAATGTGTTGATGTTTAATTTGTGCTATGATTCTTCCAATTTCATGTTAGATTATGAGCTATGCATAATAATTGACAAGAAGTTACATTAACAACATAGGAATGTTGTTTGCTAAAATCTGTATGTGCACTACCTTTTGGATTGTGCTACTTTGCTCTTTGTTTTCCTGAAGTTAACAGCAACAGGTGAAAAATCCTTTGCAGTTCCTGTGCATCCTTGAGCTTCCTGATCTCATGTGTCTTCTCATGGTTGAGGTACTGCTCATTGGTTGGTTATATTTTACTTGATGTATTCTAGCATTCTTCATGAGATGGCTATGCTTTTTACTGGTTTGCTTCGAGCATTAGCTCAATTTCATTTTCTTTTTTCTTTTCTATTTTTTGTTGTTGGCTATTTTGAATAGTATTTTGACTATTTTCACCTTGTTTAAATGAAAAATAGTGATTTTAATTGGGTTAATAGTCAAATTAGTTCTTGAAAGATAAGACATTATTTAAATTCATACCCAAAAGATTTTTTTTAATCAAATTGGTCTTTTAAAGATTGCAAATTAATTATATTTGTCCTCCAGTCATTCTATTAATAATTTTTTTAAAAGATTGATGTTGTAAAACGTTAATTGATAACATATATAATACCTGATATGTCTAATTGGATTTTTTTTTTTACCAAACTCAAATTTGCGACCTGTAAGTGAGTATGGGGAGATTATGCCATTTGAGTTATATAGCTCATTGGCATGTTTAATTGGATATTGACCAAATATGTTTATGAAAATTTATTAATTTAGTTATTTTTCTTAATTACAAAAATCTTATTCCTAATATGACCTAGTGACTAAACTGATAGATTTTTGTGGACATATTTAGTCAACGTCTAATTAAACATGTTATGTGTTATGTATGCTATCAGTTAATATTTTACATCATTAATCGTTGACAAAAATTTGAGTTGAGTAACTGAAGGACATATATGATTAATTTGTAATTTTTAAAGGGCCAATTTGATTGAAAAAATATTTTAGAGATAAATTTAAAGAATGTCTTATTTTTTAAGAACTAATTTGATTATTAATCCGATTTTGATTTTTTATC
>NC_029781.3:101376223-101383810 GCF_000817695.3 Arachis duranensis
TCACTAGGTAGGCAGGTACGAGACACTAATTTTTCTTTCCGTTTTATTTTGGACAAAGTATGACATACTGAGATTTGAGAGGCATTAAACGAAAAAAGATATCAGGAGAAGATAGAAATGCTGGAGACCAAAGTTAAGGTTCAGAGCCCGTTTCTGCCTCGATCATAAAGTACAAAAAAATATGAGCCCTTCTCACCAATGTTTCTTATTGATATGCGCCAAGGTTTTTTTTTCCTTCTTCTATCTACATTTTTTTGGAGCTTTCTGGTGTTGCTTTCTTGTCAGGGGTCGGACATTTTTTACTTTTGACCAAAAACAGATATTAGTACATACCAAACTTGATTATTCTATTTTAAGAGAAAGTATTGGGTTTAGATTTATAAGTTAGGACTTAGCATTATGGGTTTATGATTCAGGTTTTAGAATTTAAAATAAATAAAATATTTTAACAAAGTTGGCTAATGTTAGTTGAAAAAATTGGTTCTTAAACATTATTCAAAAACTAAATTACAGAATTACCGAAAGGAAATAGAGTACCAACCAATAGTGAAAGAGTTTATTAAGGTTTAGAAATATGAAAATATAAATTAATTTTTTAATTGTTTTTAATTATATAAAATATTTAAAATATTGTTTTAATAATCAATAATATAGACTATTTCTAAAGTTATTTCAAGAATATATGTTAAGAATAATTCTAAACACGTTGACACGTGATAGTATTTAAGTGTGTTTAAGTGTATTTAGAAAATAATTTTTTATTTTTTATTAAGACACAGTTAAATACATAAGACATTCGTATTTGACGAGCGATAAGTGTCAAATTCAAAATATGTCCGACATGTAGACACGACAAATAAAAAAAGTACCTATATTTCATACTATCTAATCTAAGTGGCTTAGTCTTGTTAGACAGCGATTATGAATGCTTTTGTTTTAATTTTGGCAATTAATTATAAGCGGAATGTTGTAATGAATGTTAGGAGGGTAACATTTAAAAAAAAAAAAAAAGTTGGTTATTGTTGGCTCAAACATAAAGTAAATGTGACAAAAATGGTCATTTAACATTTCTCTAAATAATAATAGTTAGTAAACCTGATTTTGGTATATACTTTTGTCCGGCAAAAAATCACAAATACAAAATTCCGGCAAAAAATCACAAATACAAAATTAAATCATTTTGATCAGCAGCATTTGCTATAGTTGTTTGCTCCTCAGAGTAATCAACACTTATAAAGCGAGTGGAAAAAGAGGATAACTTTTGCTACTTTTTCTTGTTATTGAACTTTGGCCAGAAAAATTACTTCTTTTGATAGGGTTATTGAGATAGCAGTCGAAAGAGAACTAAAGAAATGCCCGTTAAACGAATTAGGGTACTACGCTTCACAGTTCACACTACTAGCAATAATTGTGTTTGCACCAATTAAGGAGGGTTAAGGTGATATTTAAATTACTCCCCTTAAACACAATTCTAATGCAACTTTATGAGGAAAAAAAAACCCTTAAAAATAAAATATTTTTTTTCCATTATATCTCCTAAACGACAATGCCAAAACTAATCTATCGCATATCTGAACTTCATTTAAGGGTTTATCGTTAGTTAATGGATTACTGCATACATAAGTCAGGATTTAAACTGTCGACACTTACTTAAGCAGACAAGTGAGTTGACCATTAGACCATTCCAAGTTAGTTTAAAATATAAATAAAGTTTTTTCTTATTTTTTCACAGTCAGATAAGTTAAGGACGAATCCGTCACAAATCAAAATTTCATTTAAGAGTTTGTCGCTGGCCGATAAATAAAGTTATCATGATTATTTAAACTTTTGATCCGCAGTAAAGCATCGGAAAATGTTTTTATTTAAATAGGGCCATGCATGCATATAAAAAGTGAATTTATAGACTAATAAATCTTTTTTATTTTGTGGAAGAAATCGTCAAAATTGGAATTGAAACATGAATTGATAGCAACAATATCAACTACAAGTGTTTATAAGGAGTAGGTTACTGATGATGTTAAATATACACGAATGCATGCATCCACAAAAAGCTCAAAATTATTATTGCTTGAGGAAAAGAGTCTATCTTTTTCCCTTTTTCCTCTTTTCTTTCTTCTCTTTTTTTTTTCCTTCTTGAAAATAGACTTAGTGTGATTGGATGGTCAAATTTATCATTTTCTGGGATGAGATCATGCAAAAGGGAAAGATGATATATATTACAAAGCAAGAAAGCATGGATGCTGTGATATATAAAAGATAAAATAAAATAAAATAAAATAAAAATGAGAAGACAAAAAGGGCCGGGCTTGAACTCACTAAGCTAAACCTCAGGGCCATAAAAGGAGATTTCACTCTTTGATGGTCAAAAGAACCTAAGCTATGCGCACGACCAACCTTTTGATCTCATTCAACAATCGATAAATTCAACAATATATACATAATTAAAAGAGATTTAATCATACTTTTTGACATAAAATAACGATTATGGTTTAAATTAGTTGGTGGATATAGATAAGTAATTAATTTTATATCTATGTTTTCTTTAGTAAGATTTTTTTTTTAATATAGTCAATATAATGCACATGTTTATTTTAGAGAAATAGGGACAAACAAAAAAAATCGAAACTTATACATTTTGATTAAAAAGCTCTAATACCATAGTAAATCACATCTCCTAAAAGGTTATATACAATTTGAATAATACTACACAGCATACAAATTTTAGTATACAAAATAAAAAAAAAATTTTGAACTATATCAATAATTTTGTGTTATGTAAAAAATTTGTGTATTATATTCATAAATTTATGTGTTATTTGCAAAATTTGTAATGAATGTAAAAAATTATGTGTTTAATAACAATTTTTGTGTTTTGTAATAATTTAATGCTCTGTAACAAAAATTTTTTTGTGATGGATATGTGTTTTTTTTTGTCGAATTTGTACAACTTAGTTGGATTTAGTATATAACGATACCGATTAAGAAATATACCATTTAATCAATTTAGGTTGGTCGAGTGGTCAGCTTACTCATCCACTTAAGTAAATATTGAAAATTCGAATTTTGCTTTGTGCATGCAGTAATTTATTGGCCAACAACAAGCCTTTAAATAAAGCTCAGATCCACAATAGATTAATTCTTGTGTGCAAAAAAAAAAAAAAAGAAATATACCATTTATTTATGTAATAATTTATTTTGTGGAGTCTAGTCCAATAATGGTGTTCCAACTTCCAAACCTAGCTATGTCTGGACCATTTATGTCATGCTCGAAAATGTCTCTCGGATGTTTATTTCCTTCCTAGATTCTATGATTGGTGAAGTTAATTAGGGTTATATATCCTTTAAGACACCTAAGTGGGGAAAAAAAATCATTTACTTGCTTTACCAATCCAATTTTTAAATTTAGAGTAAAGTATTATTTTTATTCTTAATGTTTGGAATAAATTTTATTTGTGTTCTTAATGTTTAAATCGTTCTATTTGTGTCTTTAACGTTTGTTAAAGTGATTCAATGTTATTATGTCGTCAATTACACATCATGAACGTTTTAGTTTGAGTTTTAAAAATCTCTTCTTGAAGTTAGAATACAAATGTCTGGGATGAAATCGATGATCCACTCCGAAAAATAGCTCATCAAAAGTTGAAACTAATTCCTACAACATTTACATAATTCACTTTTCTAGGGACATAATTGAATCTAAACACAAATAGTAGGTATAATATTAAAATCGAACACATCCAAATAAGACCTAATTGAAAATGAATACATCTAAGTGAGAATAATAAAAAAATATAATTTGATTTGTTAGTATAATTGATAATAGGATAACATTGAATCACTTTTACAAATCTTAAGGATACAAATAGGACGATTTAAATATTAAGAACACAAGTAAAACTTATCCCAAACATTGGAGACAAAAACAATATTTTATTCTTAAATTTATTTGTTTTCTTGACTAACAGTTACGTCACTACCGAAAACACAAAATAAGCATGGAGGAAAGAAAGAGAAGATACGGTGAAATTTCCAATTTCCATTCTAAAAATTAGAACCAACTAATTTTTAGTTAGTTAATATTAGTTAATTTTATAATTTAATATTTATAATTTAAAATATAAAATTAAAATTTTATAATTTAAAATTTAATATAAATAAAATAATTTTTAATAAAAATAATATATATTATTTTTATAATTTATTAATTAAAGAGTTGAAAAAAAAAAACAAACAACAACTTCAGTCAATAACTAATTATTGAATTTAGCTAAAAAAATTCACTCATTAATTTTTTTTAAAATTATTTTTTTAACCCCTTTTAATTTTTTTTATAAACCATACAATTTAAATTTTAAATTCTAAACTTTAAATAGATTTTACATTTTTTTTACATGAGTTTTAGATATTTTTATTATTTTTAGTTTATGTTGGATTTATTTTTGGAATTCACTTCTTTTTCAATTATTGGATAATTTTTAAATTAATTATTTAAATTAATGTTAACTTTTCTTAGATTTTTTTTTCATATCCTTAAATTAAAAATAGTAAAAACAAACTTTTAGAATAAAAGGTATTAAATTAATTAATCATTATGTACTTGTGTATAAATATATAAAATTTAATTTATTTTAAAAATATATTTTATATTTTAATATATATTTTATATTTATAATTCATTTTAATAGTTGATTTTAGTGTACATCAATGCAACCATAATTGTTATCTAATTATAAATACAATTTTTTTACTAGTTTGGAGAAGAGTTTTTATATTTTAATTGTTTTATTTATGTTTTTATTTATTGTTTTGTTTTTTTACAAATTTTGAAAAAAAAAATTTAATTTTTTATTTTACTTTTTGGTAAATCACAAAAACATATTGTCTTTTACAACAACATATCAAATATGTAGCCCCTTCTTTTTTTTTTTTCTCTCAGATTGCAAAAATTATATACGAACTTTTTACAAACTACAAAAACAAAATTAACCTATATATATACCTCCATTAACCTATTTTCAAGAATTACACAGCCGATGCTTCATTTAAAAATTAATCTGCGTCTAACAAGACATAATGGACTATTTTCATTTATTTATTTATTTTTAAGGGTGAGTGGAGGAGTTGGAATCATTATTACTTCAATCACTCTACTGTGATTGAAAATTATATATTATGGAGCCTATATATCAAGCCAGTGCCCTCTTTTATTTTCGTTTGCTTTCTTGCTTTGCTTTCTCTCAACCCTCTCTTGTTCTCACTCTCCTTTTGTCGTATGCTAAAGAAGCACGCAAATCAAGTTTGCAATTACAATACATTTATTTATTATTTATTTATTTATTTAATAAAAAATCACTAATATGAATTAAATATAGTTCATGATAATGGCAAAATGTCTAATAAAACTTATCTTAAAATTAGGGGGCTATATCTAATGCTTTTTATTATATGTTCACTTTTTGACCAAGCATATTTATTCTTAAAAAATCATTATTGATTGCCTCACTTCATCTTGGGTGCCACTCCACTTTTTCATATCTTGTACTTAAATATTGAGATGAAGGATCTAATCTAACTCTAAGCTCTCTCTCTCTATGTGAAACTTTTCATATCTTTAGGATGCACCAACTTATTATTAGTGGGTAATACATTTTTTAATGAAATTTGTATCTTGAATTAATTTTTAATTTATTGAATTAAAAATATTATAAAAATATATATATACAACAAAAAATATTTTAAATATTTTTAAAATATTAATATTTTAATATTTGTAGTTATTAATCTTTGTCAAAATATGAAATGAGAATAATAAGTAAATTTGATAAATATATTGTCATCAATATAATCAATTTTAAAAAATTTAACTCAGATAATAAATTAGGTCTTTCGTATAGGTCGTTTGGCTTAAAATTTTTATTTTTCAAGACTTTTTGCATAATTAATTAAATCCCTTTAATTTTAAATTAATAATATGAAGATTATAAAATAAATTAAGGATATTATTGTAGTATCCTATATATACAATTATAAAGTATTCGCACATACTTCTAGTGTGTGGCTAAAAAATTATTAGATATTTCATTAACTAAAATTAATTTAGCAAATCAATCTATTGGTTAGATTAATAATTAAGAAGAAAGATAACAAATTTCATAAATTAAATATAATATACAAGGTTATATTTGTTTATAAATACGGGACACTGAAACAAGAATATAGAGATATAAAATCGTATTTAACAGATAAAATATAGATAAAATAGATATTATGTTTAGATATTGAATTAATGTATTTTGTGTTTATCGTGATATGAAAGGTACAAAAATACTAATAGAGATATAATTTATTTTAAGTATATCAAAAATATCGGTATTCTAATTATTTTTATTGTTGATTTAAATTATAAAAAATATATATAATATATATTAATTAAAATCAACTATTAAAACAATTGAAATACCGATATTTTTGATATACTTAAAATTCTTCCTATGTTTATAATCCATAAGTATATATGATTGTGGTGTACGGTATTTAATTTGTATCCAATACACACATGAATCTTTTCAAAGTAGATCGTACACTTTATTAAGAGCAGTTCCATCTGTGAAGCCTAGCTACAAGTCTACATACTAGGGAATCAAAATGGTTTGAGCAAAAAACCAACCAAACATTTTTAGATAAATCCAAAACTTTTATATGGATGATGTTTATGTTAGATATTAAGATATTTTTTTTTAAATTGGATGGTTTTAAATTTATTTTCTAATTTATTATATTTTAGATATTTAAAAAGAGAAAAAAGATAAAAAAATGAAAGCTAATTGAATCAGTTTTTATGATTTACATTGTAATGATACTGAACATATCTCTTTCTAATTTAAATGTGGTGAAATATTTAATAACCAATATTTTAAATTATAAATAAATAAACTAATTACTATATTTATAATTAACTAATTTGTTCCATTTTTGTCTGATTTGAAATTAATTCCATATATTTTTTTTAATATAAAGATGAGTTTGATTTGTGTTTTAATTTTTAAATTTTATTTTTAGTATTTTTTATTTTTTAATAAAAAATAAAAACATAAATCAAAAGTATTCCAAAAATTTCAAGATATATTCCACATGAATCTTCGCTCTCGGTAATCGAAAAGTTATAAAGCTTATCCTTTGATGAAACCGTCCACTCCAGAATCTTTGAAGAAAGCACTAATGGATTGTGAAACAGTTTGCTTGGTTGGTTTATTGCATTGCAAGGACATTACAACGATGACGAGGAATTGAGGAATGAAGAAGGGGACTGATAAGAAAGAAATAAAGATGACAAATCCCTCAAAGAGGGTGCATATCGCAGCATATCAAATACTAATAATAAGAATTTAAGAAAGAAATAAATTTTTGTGAGTTATATCATGATACCATTTACTTCACAATTCAACCTTGTTTGGGTTCTACTTCTACATGCCAATTGCCAAAGACCAAGATGCTACGGGCCTCCCCTACTTGAACCATGTTGAACCTATATTAAAATTAGTTATTAAAATTAGTTATTATAATAAAATAATTAATATTAAAATATAA
>NC_029781.3:101383903-101398736 GCF_000817695.3 Arachis duranensis
ATTTGAATAGAATTAATATTTAATTTAATTTTTAAATTTGTATATAAATCTCAATTTAATTTTTAAAATTTCAGTTATTTTTATTTAGTCTCTAAATTTTAAAAATATCATTTATATTAGTCATTGTTAAAATAGACTAAACTTATCAGATCAATCTAATTACCCATTTAAACAAGTAAACTTTGTCTATAAAATTAAGTTCGTTTAAATTTTGAATTAAGTGTAACCACCATGCTCTATGAGACTTGTGATTTCTCATTTTATACAACATTCGCTGACGCGCATAGGTTTAGATATATAAATATATAGCATAGATAACAAATTAGAATTAGAACACGTAGTGCTAAAATTTTTCTTTTAGTGCTTTCGGATGACAAACCTTTCCGATTCAATTATTTTGTGGAATGATTGCTCCCAAAAAATTTTAATCATCTATTTGGTTGTTCTTGAAAAGAGCTGATGAATAAATCATTGAACCATACTATTTCAATAAGTCAAATTTTGAACCGGATTGGTTTCTTTTTTTTAGTCCAACCAAACCACCTCTCACTCAAATAAACCCAATCCTAGTTAACTCTTCTCTCAGCACCGCTTGGAACTCAACCATAAACCATAGTTTCACCTCCTCATATGTACGTTGCTACTGTGTTGAAGGGAAGGAAAGACACGAAGCCATCATCAACAGCTCAGCCCATCCTTCCTTCTGTATAAATGAAAGTAAGTAGCTTCAATTTCTCTTCTTCCGAAAACACACATCAAGCAGAAGAAAGGAAGGGCCAGCGGCGGAAAAAGAAGAGAGAGCAAGGAGGAGGACAGCCAAAGCTAAAGTAGGAGTTTCATCCCACTCACCCAGTTAATTCCTCGAGCCTCTCTGTAAAGTAAGAACCAACAATCTCACCTTCTTCCCTTACTTTTCTAATTCGAACCTCTGATCAACCCCTTGCTCCATTCCGCTAGATTGCCCAATTTACGAAACAACAACCATCACAAGTGAGAAAAGGTAAGTAATTTTTCCTTGCTTGTATTTGTTTTGGCCGAATGGCCTTGTGAGTGTAATAGAGAATGTTGGTTCTTGTTGTGAATTAGGATTCGGTGGCAAAAAGACAGTGAAAGTAAGCTTTGTGTGTTTGATCAACAAACAAGGTAAGGATTAGGACAATTAGACTTTTATTCTTGAGGTTGTATCTGTGATGAGAATAGATAAACTATTATATGCTTGATTGATGATAAATTATGGCTCTAGTATGCGTTTGAATGATGGTTAGGTTATATGAATTGTTATGTTTGATATAATGCTGAAAAGTGGAAGTTTGATTATGATTAAGTAATTGAAATTGTGAAATTTTATTGAATTTGGGTTCTTGGATTGTGTTGGCTGTGAAATAATCTCCTGGAGAAAGGTTAGAGGGATGGTTTTGGAAGGGTTATAGGTTTAAGCATGGAATATGATATGTAAGATTGTTGAAACTATCTAGATAGAATTTCTGCATAATTGACAGTAGAATAGATCCGTTTCTGGGAATAGACGAGGCCCTATTTTTGAATGAAACTATTTTTTCCATGAAACTTCAATGTGTTTTGAGTGTCTCATAAAAAGTTCAGAATTTATTGATGAGTGGTTTGGAAGAAGTGATTTTTTAAAGGTTGATGGTTTCTGCAGAAAATTCTATTTTTTTTATTGCAGAAGCACCAACTTCCAATCCACTTAATTTACAATTCTGATGAGTATTTGGGCTAAAACCAACCACAGTCTCAATTTTTATGTGTCCAAAATCTTTAGTTTAAATTTCGTGTCAAAACTCTTTTTAACCAATTAGTTATGTTGCAAAAAGTGAGGGTAACTCACTGGATTTTGAAAACAGAATTCTAAAAGGCAGGGATGTGTTCCTAAGCTCATAAATTTTTCATGTGACATGGTAATAATCTGAAATTTGATTTTTTGAAAAGTTGGAAGAGTCTTGTTTAAGGACATGAATTTTGAAAGGCAATGGTTGAAAATTGGATTTTTAGTGAATTTAACAAATCTACTGCCCATTCTGTTTCTTCTTGTATTTTCTCAAAAAAATAATAGATTTTTTTAAAAGGGATAGTACAAGTTTAAACTATGACCAAATTACCTCAATACCAAGCCTCAGGTTCTAAAATAGTAGTATTAGGACAATCAAAGAAGGTTTAAGGTTAATGGGTGATGCGGAGGTATATATAATTAGCGGTGGTGCGGAGGTATGTATTGTTAGGCAGTGATGCGGAGGCATATTTTATAGTGTTGGTGATGTGGAGGCATAATAAAGAGAAAGGAAATGAGAAACCATGTATGAAAGAGATAATTGAAACGAATAATAAATTATGAAAAGTGTATATTGATTGGGCCTTGTTCCAAACTACTAATACGAAAGTGCCCACCTAATGGATAGCCTGAGATTGCTAATACGGGAATGTTCGCCTAATTGATAGCACTATTTCTTACTGTGATGCACATTAAAATGTTATTATGATGAGGTCTAACTGACACGTGTAACCGTGATGCCAAGGTGTTTAACTGACACAGTAAAGAAACCATATTTGGGGTTCACTCCGAGTAACGTCGGGTTGCGGGTAGACAACCGGTGCATGAGCTCATGACCTGCACTAGGATCAGGCATGCATCATCTTGTTTGCACATATGAATTTTCTGTGAATTATTTATTGCCCTTTCCTAATTGTCTATACTATTTACTAGCTGTATGTATATTTGAAGGTTGTGATAGGCTTAGAGAAGGGGGGTTGAATCTATGCCTTCCTTTTTAAGTTGCTGTTATGACCCTTATAAACAAAATTACAATTCTGATTCTGTTTGAACTCAGCAGCGGAAATTTATGAGACAATTTATTTTTGTCTCATGAATATCAGAAAACAGAACTCAGCAGAGAAGTGAAAAGCGAACACTAGCATGTATCCTGGTTCGGTTGCCTTGTGCTATGCAACCTATATCCAGTCTCCTCCACAATTATGGAAGAATTTCACTATAATTAACAGTATTACATACACCAATTTCACACTCAAGTTTACATTGGCTATGCTAACTCCTAACTATTCACTCTTAGTGCTAACCCAACTAAGAAAGGGATACCAAACAGGTACATGATACAAGACACTTAACCAACCTAAAGAAATCAGAAAAATAACTCTAGGCTTTTCTCTCAAGTGTATCACTCAGCCTTTTTCCACTCATGGCTTTTACTTGAGCTTTCTCACAATGCCTTTTCTCACAAGAAATTACAGAAAGATAAACATAGAAAAGTACATTACAATTAGTAAAGCATGAAGGAGATTGACTTCATCAACAGTCTCTTTTGCTATGTGCTAAACCAGATTCGCAAACCTCAGATGCAGTTCTTCAGTATTGGCCGAATGCTTCTTTGAAAGAAAGCATTATCCAAGTAGAAGAACTTCTTAACAGAACACTGTTCTCACTCTCTGGTTTTTTCTCCTTACTTGCTGAATGAATATCAAGCTGCCTTTATCTCCTTGCATGTTGCTTGGTCCTTTTTTCCAAGGTCAACACCTTGAGCCTTGAGCTTCACCAACCCGCAGATTTACTTTTTCTCTTTAATCTTCAGAGTAGAAACTCTTCTTCTGACTTCCTCAACTTGGCCGAAAGCCATAAAACAGCAACCATAGAAATCTTCTCATAGTCAACTTGATCTTAGCCATTGACAAACTACTTGGTCCCCAAGTATCACTTGTGACCGTAGATGTGAAGCAGAATAGGGCAGAGAACAACTTTCCCTTGAATGTCATTTTCGGATAGAACAGAGAGTTGGGAAGAAGAGATGAGACCGAGTTGCATGTATGAGAAAAAGATTTACCTATAACCTAAGCTTGATTTGGTTTGGATTTGTTGAGATGACTTCTGCCTTTCAAGCTTAGTTTCTCTTTCTTGCTTCTTTGGTGACTATCTTGGTGAGGAAGCTCTTTCTCTCTTTCTCTTTCTTACTTTTCTGAAACTGATTTGACTTGGTCAGAGAGAGAGATGAACGTTGCTTTTGGTTAAGCAAAAGAGAGGGATTTGCATTTCTGAAACCAGATCGGGCTTGGATCGGGTTCTTCTCTACTACAGCCGGTTGGTGCCTTGCTTTGCTTCTTTGATGAATTTTTCTTGAGATGAATGACTTGGACTTGTCTTTATTTTTTACTTACTATTCAGCCCATTAGTTGATATCTTTTTTTTATGTTGGGCTGCTGCAACTTAATTAAGGCCTGCAACATAATAATAAATAATTAGCAACATATACTCATTAATTGATTTATCAACACTAATTATTTATTTTGCCAAAAATAATGTTTGTCATCACTAATTAATTTAGTTAATTTCTTAACTCAACAATATTTGTGCCCGATGTTTCTGTATTTGTGCTTTTTTCGTTTCACGACAACTTAGAGACAAAGACCTTAGGCCATTTTTTACCTTACTGAGAACTCTTGGTTCTCACCCTTCTTTTCTTTCTTTCTCCCCCCTCTCCAGACGGGTCTAGCAAATGAGCTCTTTGAGTTTCGTTTTATCTTGAGCTATGAGGATCCGGCACGCGGCAGAGTCTTCATATGGAGCACGCTTTGGACCACTTTCTTGGATGATGTTCGGAGATCACTCTAGAGTTAGTCGCAGTGGATCTTTTGCTCCTTTTTGAAGATCTTAGTATTAATTTTCCCTCGCTTTTTGTAGTACTTTTAGAGGGGTAGGACCTCTTAGTAGTTTGGTTCCGGTTTAGGAAACCCGTATGAGGGTTGGGACTGACTTCTTCTTTTGTGTCTGTACATATGTATATAATATGGTGTAGTACTTGGTCTTTTGGTGGATGACATGTATTTCCAAACTTAACTCATGTGTAAGTTTGTTTATATGCATATATGTTATTTTCTGTTACCGTGTACTTATCTATGATATGACTTTAAGTTTTAACCTTGCGAGCAACTAACGATTTTTCATGATAAATAAGTTAATTACGCTAAACTCGTAAAGGCTTATAATAACATTTGCTTATGAAATCTGAGTCTAGAGCCAAGTAGGTCCTTACAACAAGTAACACCTAAACAATTGACATTGGTCATGACGTGTCGAAAGTTAGGGTGTTACATTAAACAAGATGAATCCGATTAACCCAAAAAAATGATGGATAAAATGGATGATTCGTTTATTTTTTTACATTTTTCAAAGAAAAGTAGTATTTTTTACCAATATTTTCTTCTAATCTGATCCGAAAATCCGACCAATCAATTTAAAAAATACTATTTTTTAAGATATTTGACATAGAAATGATATTTTTTGTCAAAATATATTTTAAAAAATAAGATAAAAATGGTGAAAATACTAGCTCGTTTAACCCATCAGGCTCGCCTTAAACAGTCCAAGTAGAAAATTATGGCCTCTGACTAGAGTGACTTGAGCATAAACGGGCCGAGCTAACTTGTTTGATAGCCCTAGTTTCTGTGACAATTTTTTGGCACACAGAATTAATGGCGCGCTAACATGGATAGTCAAATATCACATTCGATTTTTGTAAGATGATGTTATTGTTTTTTTGACCCTCAAATAGTCCAAAAAGGACACTTTATTACTTGTTTTAGGAGAAAATATTTCAATAAACACCACTTACCAGTGTTATCAGAACCAGACCGAAAACCCAGTGAATCGGTGGTAGAACCGGTCCAGGTGAACTTTCTGACCAGATAGTGAAGCGAATCGGAAAGACCCGATTTGAACCGGTCAGGTTTGACCAAAACTGGTGAAACGGCAGGTTTCATTTAACCGGTACCGATTCGAACTCTTTTTTTTCTTCACTTGAAATGATGTCGTTTTGATTAAAATTAAAAAAACAAACAAAAACTAAACTCAGTAAACTGAGTTGCTCAAACCCTAGCTCGAGCCTCCATCCCGTTTCCTTGTTTCCCTTCCCAAATCTTTTGGCCATGAGAGACCGCCTAAGAGTTGAGAGCCTGAGAGTCTGAGACAGAGAGTGTGAGAGAGACCCGTTCAGCCAGCGCGACAGCACCACCTCACCCGGCTTACCGTGCTCACAGGAGGCAACTGCACCAGTATGTGACACCCACCACAGCCAAGAAGCACCTCCATCAAAGATTCAAGTCGCTTCCTGCTATTGCTACTGCTCGTCGCCTACTGCTCATCGCCTCCTGCTATTACTATTGCTCGTCACCTTCGGTCTCCCTCTTCTCTGCTCGTCTGTCCAGGTATGTATTTTTTTATTTTTTTATTTTTTTAAGTTATTCAGGTTTACAAATTTTTAATAATTTACTACTTTAGTTAGAATTAATTGATTAATGATATTCATTCTGTATGGTGATTTCTGTTTGATTTTTGTTAGAATTTAGATTGTTGATTGTTCAGTTTTTTGTAATATATGGTTTTTGATATATGTTGATTATCTATCTTGATTTCTATTTGATCTCTTTTGATTGTTGATTTATGTTTGATTTTTGTTCAGTTTTGTTGATTTTCCATTGATGTTAGATTATTTATTGTTGATTATCTGTTATATAAGTTGGTTGTTGTTGTATATTATTCTTAGTAGTTAGTGGATTGTTGTATATTTTTCTTATGGATGTGGAGCACCAAACTTGCAAAAGTTAGCGATTCGTATTTTGAGTCAAACTTGTAGTTTTTCAGGTTGTGAGCGTAACTGGAGCATTTTTGAACACATTCGCTCAAAGAAAAGGAATCGGTTAGAGAATCAAAAGCTTAATGATCTTGTTTATATTCATTATAACTTAAGGCTTCAACAAAGGTACTTTTTATTATTATTTCTTGAAGGCATTATTTTAAATTTTTAGTCATAATAAGAGTAATCAAGTTAATTGATAATATAGGAACCGAATGAGAAAGCAAAGTTATGATCCAATTTGTCTTGATACATTTGATGATCATTCGGAATGGATAATGGAAGATTCACCACCATTTTTAACTCCTGAAGAAGTTGATGCTTTATGGAATGATCTTGCAAATATGTCTCTTCAATCAGCTTTAGATGATTTGGGTATGTTTTTGTTAGGGATGATTTTGTAATGCTTTAACCAAATATTTTGCCTTATTATTGATTATGATTTGTGAAACATGATTGAAATGCTAGATCAATTAAATCTGAAAGATGATCAAGATGACGATGAAGCTAATAATAATTCTGTAAAAAATGCAAATCAGAATGAAACCAATCAGGATGTAGCTCTAGATTTGTGAGATGAAAAAAGATATTCAGACTTTGAAATTACTCCTTGGATATAATCCATGAATTGTTATTTTTATTGTGTTAAATTGAGTTGTTTATATAATAGTACTAACAAATTTTATGTTTATTTTTGTATTACTTAATTTTAGAATTTGAGACTTAATGTTTATTAAAATGTTATTGGAGATATATTTTTTAACTGTTAATTTTTAAGTTTTTAGCTATCTTATACGTTTTACTTATGTAGGACATGATTAACCAGTTTAACCAATGATCTACTAGTTGAACTAGTAATCTAGTGACTCAATAGTTCGACCAGTTTGATCACCGGTTTAATTTTGACAATTATGCCACTTATCATATTTTTTTTGAATTAGTTAAGTGCCAAAACTAAATCGACATCATTTTATAAGAATTCAGTAATATTTGACTGTCCACATTAGTATTTTGTTAATGTTTGTATGCTAAAAATTGTTCAAAAAACTAAAATAAATCACACCCATAAAATTTTAGAACTTAATAAAAATAATTAAAATTTCAGAAGCTAAATTAAAATTTTCGTGCAACTTCACAAACTAAATATCAATTTGTGAGTATTATATCAATTTGAGTACTTATCCCAACCAAGGAGGACTAGAAAATCTTAAGAATAAATGACCATATGTACCCATGAAAGATGAATACGCTGATAATTGTACTCATAGCAGACCAAAACTAACTTTGTACCCATTGAAGATGTGGTCCGTGTGACAAAAATACTCTGCCTTGGTTTGACACCAGCTTCATCCTTATACGAACCTACGTGGCACTTCAAACCCCCCAAACCCATATCTACGTGGATTTGAACGTTACTATAAGGATTAACACATGAAGTAAAAACCCTAGGGAGTCATCTTCCCCAATTCGAACCACACCCCAATAAATGCAATCGACTTCAATCTCATCCAGTGTCAAGTGCACATAAGGAGAGAAGCAATTTTCTCGTGAGCCCTGGGATGTCTTTAAGAAGATTTAACTCTCGTGCAAGTGATGGAACTCGCAGCAGTTCTTCGAGTTCGAAGAGGATGAAGAAAAAGATGCTCGACGACAAATGCTTGTGTGGGAGGGATGTTGTGTTGATAGAGTCTGGCACCATGACAAATCCTAATAGATGGTTCATCAGTTGTCCTGGGTGGGCGGTAATGTACACGCGGTGTTGTTGTTCGGGTTAGAAATCTATTTTTGACATTGTAGTTGACACTTTGGTTCATTTTTTTTCAGACAAGAGATTGCAAATACTTTGTGTAGGTGGATGAAATTGAAGAAGTATGAGAAGGCCTATCAAGAGCTTTAGCAAAAAGAAATTCCAATCAGTCTTATTCAAGGCATGAAAATGGTCTAACTGTCACGACTGGTGTGGAAAACCAGCAATCATCCTCAATGATGTCCAGGAAGTTGGAAAAATTTAGGGGTGAAGTTAGGGGGAACTTAGTGGAATGAGGCTGTTGCTTTTAACCATTGCATTGGGGGTTGCCTTCTGTTTATTTTGTGAGTTGTATTTGGTTATAAAATTGTAAGATGTGTATGAGTTGGGAACTTTGGTATGACATGCTGCTTAAGTGATTGTAACTCTGATCTTATTAATTTTGATGCATTAACATAGGCACAAAATCTTAGATCTCTGGTAGCGTTTTGTTTATTTTGTAGTTGATGCAGCCATGTAAAATGACGTAAAGTTTATCTTAACAAAATGCCAATGTATAGTCACCTGAATCTGTCTATTCCTCCTAAGGAAGTAAGTATAACTAGAACAAGAAACATAGCAACAATCTGCTTTTGGTGTCCATTCAAAGCTTTCATCCAAAGTCAAAAGAAGGTGCTGTTAAAAGACTGATAAAATAACCATTGTAAAAAGTGAATTCTGATTCTCAAAAAATAGTAGTTATGACATAAGCCAATGAAGGCAAGTTCGGTTGCTCAAAAAACACCCTGAAATCAAGTTTAACTACCTTATCCTAACCCAGACCATGATAATTACACAATACAAGAGTCTTGAGTTGATCTTTAATATAACAAAACAAACAAATGCCAGCAAGAGTTTTTGATGATCAAAGTCGAGTACATTAAAAAACGAAAACATAACATTAATCAACCATCAAATTCTTGTCTTGATTGGGTCTCCAAACCCATGAGTTTCTATCAAACCATAGTTGAGTTACTGCTCCTACTTGAGACACTTGTTTTTGATCCACTGAATGCACCTTTCCTTCCTCGTCCCCTGCTATGAAGTCCACCCCTAGCAGCTGTTCCTCGGCTTGTAGCACCCGTAGTCACTCCCGGTGTGGGCATGAATTGCACGAACCATGTGGATGTCCCTGCACTAGCACTTTGCAGTGGATGCGGTGTAGTTTCAGAGTTGTGTGTAGATGGGGTGGTAGATGGTTTGTTGGCAGATGGGGCAGGTGTTTGCTGTCTTTTTGCAGTGGGAGGGGGTCGCTTAACACTTCTCCTTTTAACTTGTTTCTTGGTTGTTGCAGTGTTGGTTTGAGGTTGTTGTTGTGTGGTTGTTGGTGGCGGCATTCCCTATGGTGTGCCATGTTGTAGATAACAAACTGATCTTAGGACAATAAGTTATTGTTGCAGCAAACTAAGGAATTCTAACTAAACATAATGCACTTACTTGAGCAGGGTGTGGTGTTGCGGAATCGTTTTCATCCTCAGTGGCTGCTGCTTCAGCATCTGCAGCCTCTAATGTCTCCTCCCAGAACATTTCAGCCATCAAGTCTTCATCAGAATTCCCTTCAGGTACTTGCGAAGCAGAACTCCCTTCACCCATTGCCGCTTTTCTCTTTTTACAACTCCTTTTATTATGACCAGCATAAAGCAAAGAATACTTAATGTAAGTTGCGCATAAATCATAATTAGATACTAATTACATTCGGAACTGATATCAATAAATAACAGATATGGAGACGCATACCTGGAGGCAGTATTTGCAGACAATAGTTCCAATCCTCCTCTTTGTTCTATGAGGGTCACTCTTATCAGCAGGGGCATTGTTTCTCTTGTCTCTCTTGTATGAAGGTCTCCCTATTGGTTTTCTATACAGTAGTGGCAGAATGGGTAGGGTGTCTAGCTACTCCCAGAACCGCTGGCTTGGAATTGGACGCATAGAACACTGATAGGCCGCGTTATATGCACCCATGGTCAGCCAGTTATGGGCATACTCTTCGGGTCGCCTGTTTTGGTAAGCTAACGCAGCATATGCATGTCTACACAGGAGTCCAGTTAGTTGCCAAAGCCTACAATTGCAGGTAGCCTTGCCCAAATCCACACTCAACTTCACGGGCAGACATTGGACTTCGTAAACATTGCCCGCATCATCTCCATTTGGTAGAGGCCTCCACTTGTTGCTCTCTCTTTTCTCCCTTTCTAATCTGCTCTGATGGGTTGGGACTAACCTTCCACTATACCCAACCAATGCCTTCTTATTCCTAGCCATAATCCTCATTACATAGCACCTCACTTCCTCTAACATTGTAATTATTGGTTTGCCTCTCATTTTCTTCATGTTGGCATTAAACACCTCGCAGTTGTTGTTTGTGTAGTTGTCTGCTTTTGAATATTCACTAAAATGGGCCCTGCTCCATTGTTTTGGGCTGATCTTATCCAAGTATTCTCATGCCCCAACATTGATCTTCTTTAGCTTATCCATTGCAGCATTGAAGTCCTGTGTTGTGGTTGACTTAGCACATGACCACAAACACATTTTCAACTCTAAGTCACTCCATCTCTTGCGAAAGTTTTGCCATATATGCATGGCACAGAACCTGTGATTTGCATTTGGGTAAATTTCCTGCACCGCAGGTATTAACCCCTACAGGCATACATCACATTAAGATTGTTACCGTTTTTGGCAATTAAAATATACAAGATAAACATGCCTGATAGCAAAGAGGGTGAATGTAGCTAGGTGTAAAATAATTGTCACTTTCAGCAACCATGAACATTTTCTAAACCCTCCTACCAGCCATCAAAATATCAGCATACAGGAACATTTTCTAAAATCTCATATCAGCAAACATGAATATTTTCTAAAATCTCCTATCAGCAATCAACATATCAGCAATTAGGAACATTTTCTAAGATCTCCTATCACAATACATCAGCAATTAACATTTGGCCACTCAACTGTATACATCAGCAATTAACATATGTTCACAATATACATCAACTGTATATATCAACTACACTAAACAAGCATAATGATACATAAGAAGACTCTCTACATAATACACCAGAATTGATTGCACTACATTAATTAAAAAAGGTACCTTCTGCATATCCGACATAAAGTTAAACCCATTCACCTGAAAATTGCCCACGTCCTCTTAAGTATCTCTAGAAACCACTTCCACCCACTAAGAAAGGTCCTATCCAAACCTATTAAAGGTCTACAACCTCCCACAAATCCCTTCTTTCACGCATCAAAGCATACATAGATCCTCAGAAATAGAGGATTCGAATCAGGCATAGGATTCGTGTGTACTTACCGTCGAGCCAGGGTTAGTCTTTAGTATTTCATTACCATAATCACGAATTCTTGCATACTGTACAATCTCGGAACCCTCAATCCTCTCCTTTGCCTTTTTCATTGATTTGTAAATTTTCCTCTCATTGATGAGTACATCATACTCAGATCTGAAGTATTGGTCAGCCTCCCTCACTGTCAAGTTTGGTTGAACTCTAATCCTCTCCTCTAGCTCATCTATTACCCATTTTCCATCTGCTGACTTACAGTGATTATCTCTGTTGCAAGTGTGTTCATTTACAAATGTCTTTACCCGATAACTTGCGGGAAATATTCTCTTGGCACAGTAGATTTGCCAAGGACAGTCCCCATCGTAGCATATAGCCTTGGATCTTGTTGAATCACAACGAGTAAAGAATATGCTCCTGCCAATGTGGATATTAAACTTTTGGATAGCCTTCCTAAACTGGTTGAGAGTCTCAAACTCCATCCCCAATTCCAACCGCACCTGGCTAACCAGGGCATCAGCAATGCTCTGAGGAAAAACTGGAGTCTCAGTATCATCGTCACTCGCTATTCTACGCAAGTCCTCTGACGAATAGCAATGATGTCCAGGGTTTTCATCAGAAAAATCATCCTCCTCAACTGGCACATAAAAGATTGGCAGCTTGTCCGGGTCAGGGTTTGAGATGAAGGATTGCCTTGTAGGGGGAGGCCTCCTTGTTGATCTCCTCTTGTTCACCTTTAGCCGTCCATCAACCTCATCTGAAGGATTGCTTTGATTAGTTTGGGGGACCCTATTAGAATCAGAGGATCGGGCTGAATCAGGGATCAATTGTGAAATTGGATTCCTACACGGCTGTGGGGTGTATTGGGTAATTTGTTCAGGCACAAGAGGTTCAGAAACATTGGCTTCAGACTTCGGGGCTGGATCTGAACCCTCATTGTGTGGTGGTTGCTGATCTTCTTCAAATGGTGGCTGGAAAGGTTGGGACTGACTAGATGATGGCTGATCCGGTAGGACAGGTATTGGAGGAGGCTGAGAAACCTGTCCTGCTTCATGGGATAATGCTAGTGGTAGATCTGCTGTCTCCTGGGGCATACTGAGACTGTCCTCTTTTTGGGCCTCAACTTCAGCCTGTTTATTTTCTTCATGGGCCTCTTCCCTGTTATGGGCCTCACCCCTTCTTTGGTCCTCTTTCACAACTTGCACATTACCTACAATTTCAGCATCGTCATGATCTTTCACTACTACTAATCTTCTCTTTGGACTCTTCTTTGGTGTTGGAACCCTTTTGGCACATGTCTTTATTCTCCTCTTTGACGGAGTCATATTGTTCTCCTCAACTAACACAGGCTGGTCCACCGGATGTTCTGTATAAATATTTATTTTGTTACCATTCTTCACGGCTGCCTCATACATTATAACTACGTCCATATCAACCCTTAGGTCCCTCAACCTATCATCAAGTTCCTTCCCCAGTTCTTGCCAGTAAAAATTAGAAACGGACGTATATCCAATGTCCTTCAACGAATTAGATATGAAAAAACCATTCAGTGTATCAACGTTCACCCTATTGATTTCTGTGACTTCACCACCAGTATAACTAATTCTCCCACCAGGCCCTCTCTCAAACCGTTCTCTATGACTAATACACAATGTTATATGGATGGTGGTCATTCCTGAAAGTGAAAATAACCAACACAAGCTAAGAAAAGATTGTATCTAACCACAGGTAACACAAACCCTAACCCAACTTTTCTAGCAATCCTCAGCAATTACATGATTTCATTAGGTACAAGAATAGGTTTAACTAATGGGAATGACATGAAATTAATCAAGAATGGCTATGAGATACCTCTGTTCGCTACGCAGCAAAGGTAGTGACCTCTGTGCCGTCCACCATGAGACCCTTGGGTTATGTATTGCCTTCGTACTGTCTTCTCCGACTTGGGGGTGACGATGACGAAATCCCTGGATTCACCTTGTGCGCTTGGGAGTGCTTCACAAGACTTCTCCGACTGGGAAAGCAAGCGATCGCGACCTACAATCTCTAATAGGGCACACCTTTCCTCTCCCGTGCAATGTTCCTCAAAAACCAAATAGTTAGCAACCAAAAAAAAGGTTTAATCCACGTAGATAGGGGTTTGGGGGGGGATTTGGGGGGTTTGGAGTGCCACGTAGGTTTGTATAAGGACGAAGCTGGTGTCAAACTAAGGTAGGGTATTTTTGTCACACGGACTGCATTTTCAATGGATTCAAAGTTAGTTTCAGTCTGCTATGGATACAATTGTCAACATTTTCATCTTTCATGGGTACATATGATCATTTATTCAAAATTATCTTAGTTACTGGGCAAAAACATGCTTAAATAAATTTTGCTACACATAATATATTTATATTTTGAAAATAAAAGCATATATATAAGCATCGAAAAAATTAGACATATATAAAAATTGAAAAGTATATTAATTTAAAATAATAAAAAATTAATTAAAATGATTTTCTCTCTTTATTTTAAAATAATTAAATATCATATTTAATATATTTTTAAACTTAATTTTAACATATTATCAATTTAAAAAATATTAATTAATAGGTAGATAACATTCTCTCTTATTTTAACCAATTTTCGAAAAAAATATTAATTAATAGATAAATAACATTCTTTCTCATCTTAACCAATTTTAAAAAAAAACTTAATAATTTCATTTATGTTTAAAAAATTAAGTTTCAGATCAGTAATTAATTACTTGATTAGTTTTATTTTATGTTAAATTTAATAATATAAAATTTCTTTTAATATAAATTTTAATGAGACAAAGATACTATAATAATGAGAACAAAATATATTAATCTATATATATTTATTAATTTGTCTTTAAACTTTTAGGGGGGACAAGTACCCCCTTCTTCTCATCTAGGTCCCTCCTTGATTCCAACTGCATGATTTTGGTAAATAAAATATTCAAAATTTAGGTATTTATATGTACACATATAATTAAATTTTATAAATGTCGTAACAATATAAATTCTTATTTTATGTTATGATTTTATTGGCAAACATAAATAGGCAGTTCTCTTATACAATATCGACATTGAACA
>NC_029781.3:101398899-101401292 GCF_000817695.3 Arachis duranensis
TGATTATATTAAGGAAAAGAATATGGAACAATAGAATAATTTAATTAATTATAAATATAGTAATTAGTTTTTTATTTATAATTTAAAATATTGGTTATTAAATATTTTATCACATTTAAATTAGGAGGAGATACGTTTAATATCATTGCAACGTAAATTATAGAAATTAATTCAATTAATTTTCGTTTCTTTACCTTCATTCTCTCTCCAAATATATAAAATATGATAAATTAGAAAACAGATTCAGAATTATTTAATTTACAAAGAAAAGAAATATTCTAATACCTAGTATAAATATCATTTATCTATATAGAAATTTTGAATTTATCAAAAAATATTTAACTGATTTTTGATTGAAATCATTTTGGTTTCTAACATTATTGTTATATTATTAGGACGCCATCACACTAATTAAGTAGAGGTTAAATGGCAGCGTTGGCGCTTAAACCATTATATAATTTTAGCAATATGCAACATAACACACAACACAATAGCATGTGAATTATGGTCAGTAAATCATTGCAGCAACAATAAAATAATTAACAATCGCATATACATACAATAACAATTAATTAATTAATTAATTAACTACTTGATGATGATAGGATGTGCATTATATATAATATATTATAACTAATTTTAATAATTAATTTTAATATATAAATAATATTTTTGATAATATATTTCAGGTTCTATGGCCAATTTACATTCAAAATAATGAATGAACCACTATCTTTCTTATCCACAATATTATTTTAATGGTTCAAAATCTTCAAGAAGTACGTGAACCATTATATTATGGTACATGCAAGAAAATGCTGCCCTAATAAAATATCTAACTAATACAATAATAATAATGGCTGAGATGGTGGAGTATACACAGTGCAATAGTACATGGAGTTCTTTATCCAAACTTTTGTGTCTTGAATAATCAAGTTCTAATTTTAGAGGGTGCACCACTTGACCCACCAAAAGTCAATAAAATTATATACCCAAATTAAAATTAAGCGAAAAAGGTATATATGGCTAACAAGAGATGAGATTTTTTTTTTTTAGTTATATTTCATCAGCTAAGATTTGAATAATTCAATGTACCATTTATCATAAAAATAAAGATTGGTTGTGACCTTATTCTTTTTCCCCATAAGCATATGTTGTATTTAAAGTTATTGACTCTTGGTTTGAGCAAGAATGAAAGGTGCCAATTACATTGGGACATTGCAATATCCCTATTCATGCTATTGCTAAAGCATGTAATGCCACGGGAGATTCTTGCTAAAACATGTCGTATTCAAAAGCTTATAATAAAATAAAAGTCCTAAAGCCAAGTACAAGCATTCAATATCAAAGATTCTTGTGTCTTATTGATCTTCCTCCATATACATTTTTATGAATGTGAAAATAGGCTTTGTTTGATTTTGTATAGGCACAATGTGTGTCGTTTGATGCTTGAGTATTTTCGGTAGAATTATCAAACAAAAGAAAAGGAATTCTTTTAGTCTTCTCCTTCGAAAATATTTGTGTTCTGGTACTAGAAATTTGATAATAAATTGTCGCATATACAAACTAAAATTCGAACTCTAACACTCAAAGTTTTGAAAACCGAACTAATAGAATAAGAAATTTGAGAATTTAAAGATTTAATTGAAGTTTAACCGGAATTAAATTAAATATAATAAAATAATATATTTATGTATAAAATATATAATTTTATAAAAAATATTTTTTTGTATTTTATTATTATTGTAAATTAATTAATCGATAAAAATTAAACCGATTCGACTAATTATTTGGTTGTTTGACCCGTTCACTGCTGATTAAGATTAGAAGTGAGTCTCATGAATCAGTTTGATCTCGACTCGTTAATAGTTTAATAAGCTAAATTCGTGAACCGGTGAGTCAAACTTGAGCCTGTAATTGAGCTTATCTATTAAATGAGCTAAACTTAAACTTAGATAAGTGTTACCTAGTTTATTTTTTTTTATCAATAATAGGCTTACTATTGTAATTATTTTTTAGTGAGAATGCATAAAAAGTATATAGTACATAAGGTGTAATAACTCAACAAATATTTTCTAAAAAAATTTTTTATTCTCTTCAACGATGAGAAGAACTCGTTTTTATCCCTCTCTGAATCTCTTCTGATTCATCAAACCATCAACATCACATCTTGAACAGTTTAGGGTATGAGATTTTTTTCAATAAGCTCAGCTCATTAACTCGTGAACTAACTCGATTATATATATAATATTAAAAGTATAGATTAAATACATATAGAATATGCATATTAATAATTTAATATATATATATACATATAAAACAGTAATATATATTTTTCCATATATATTAATATTTTTAATTATTTAAAATTTTATAGTCATCTTTTATATATA
>NC_029781.3:101401352-101404732 GCF_000817695.3 Arachis duranensis
GAAATAGAATTATAGATTATGTTCCTATTATTATTTGAATCAGCTCCTGAGCTTGAGTTAGTTTGTAAGCTTTTGTTGAGTCGATCTTGAGCTTAAAAAGTAGACTCGATTATTAATGAGTCGAGTAATAAGCCAAGCTTAATTTTCGTGAGTCGAACTTGAATTTGATCTAACTAAATTGAGTTTGACTTGCTTCTAGTCTTACTGCTGCCAATTTTTATCTTAAATCAGACTGATTTAATGTTCGATTTTTAATTAACCTAATAATTTGTTCTAATTCTCAAATACTACTAACACTTAATTAAACAAATAAGTGAGACCAATCCAACTTGATTTTAAAACAATTATATTTTATTAGTCACGCCATAGTGAATTGATTGATTAAATGTGGGGGTGTATATTTGATGAAATCTCAACCTTTATTATTGTCATGCAAATTGCAAAATGCAGAAAAGAAATGTGGGTTTTGTCATAGGTAGTGGGGTGCACGCACGTGATTTCAAGTGACATGTGCGACCCATGCTTGCTCTTCCTACTACCCTCTCTAAGCCAAATCCTGAAAAAAAAAAAAGAAATAAAGAAGAAACATAGACCCCGCAATAATTATAACCCTAAAAAATATATGTACAAAAATATATAAGTGACAAAACTTTAATAAAGATTAATTAAACATTTGTTGACTTTTCCACAAAATGCATAAAGGATAACGAGAAATAAAGAATAAACCAATAAAATTTGTCTTTGAAAGATTTAAATGTTAACAAAATTATTTTAAAAAAATAAAACGATAAAAATATCTTTATTTAAAATATTTAAAAATGTAATAATATTAATAAAAATATTTTTTAATAACAAATGATTTTTATTTTTGATAAATTACTTACATATATGTATACCATCGATCCAACTTTTATATTATAGATTATTGAAAGTTGTCCCAGGCAAATAATAAAGAATAATGGGAAAAAAACAGAAAAAATAATAAAAATAACAGCTGAGGTGATGGAGATATGATTTCCAGTTGACAATAAATTGTGTTGTGTCTCAGTTCTGGATAAGCTAGCTCCATTTCATACTATTTGGGATGATTTTTCTTAATTTTGTAACTTTTTATAATTTTATTTTTTAAATGAAGGTAAATTGAACTTTTTTATTATTTGTTATTTTATATTTAATTTATCACTAAAAAAATACAAAATATTAATTTTTTGTATATCTATATTTTATATTTTATTCTTAATATTTTATATTTTTTTATATAAGGAATTACCTACTACTAGTTTTGAAAAATTCAAGTTGAGCGTGTGTAGATTACTAATAATCATACTATTCCAAAAAATATGATGAATATTAGTGGATCGGAGTAGTTGAGTTACTTATCACCAATGCTCTTACTAATTCCGTTACTTAGCTTTTGTTATATAAATACCAAGTTTCTACAGTTCAATGAATACATCTCTTTTCTTGTTTTCTTTTTCTCGGTTTTGAACTTTCTATTTTATGAATGTTTTGTTCTTATGAATTAAGCCTCTCTTGCCTGTATGAGAATACGAACTTAGCCTTATTATCGATGATATTACTCTTGAGTGGCCGTCATATAATTAATAGTTATTACTAGAGATAACATTTCTAATGGGGCTTGGGAAATAAATACATAGGGACGATAGGGTATACTTTAATAAATATTTTATATTAGTAGTTAATTTAATGATTGATTTTTTATATACATTATATATTTATTAATTTTTTTTAGGTTTTATGAATCTTTTAATTTATTTTTTTGCTTAATATAGTTTATGATTTTATTGATTAAGAATTTATATTCAACATATAATCATCATACAGAAAAATAAGTAAATCACCCAATTTAGATTTTTTTTCTTTTTCTAAAGAAAAAATTGAAAATAGAATTTATGTTGTACTGACTACAAAAAAAGTCAGTGAATTATCTGGTATTTTTGTTTTACAGTATCTTTTATCTCAGTATAGATCAAACACTAATTCATCGTAAATATGAGTTCGATTAATTATAATTAGGTGAATTAAGTAAAAAGCATTACATGGCCGTGAGCAAGCATGTACGTCCACATATGTAGCATTTCAAAGTTCAGTTGGGAAATTGTCACATACTATATTAATATTATTAGAAGGAGAAAGTATAGGTAAATACGTATATAGTAAACAACATAAATAATGGAAAATATTATTGATTAATTTCAATTCTAATTTGACGGAACTAGTAACAACTTTATATGCGATACCTAAATGGTAGGTAAAATAAATAAATAATGATGTATATGTATAACAAGTTTAATCACCCGTGTCATGCACGTGATAAGATTGAAATTATAATTTTAAATTATTTTGTTAAAATTAATTTAAACTATAATAATTTGATTAATAAAAATATAACATGTTATGTATTATTTATTTTTTCTTAAGCTAGTTAAATATATTAATTCTAAAATAGTTATTAATTGGTTTTAGTAATCTATTTTTTTCAATAAATCAAACATATATATTCAATGTGATAATTTGCTTTTTTCAATAAATCAAACATATATACTCAATGTGACCATAAATAACCTAGTAGTATTTAGACCCACCAACAATTTTTTATATATTATTTTACTGTCAAGTAAGAACATATCAAAATTATCTCAAAATAAATAAGAAATTATTAGAGAATTCTAATGCATAAAATTCTCTAATAAACAATAAATAATCTAAATCTACTAAAAAATAACTCAACACTTTTCTTTGATGCCTGCAAAACATATACATGAAATAATATTATATCAATGTTAGTATACAATTTTACAATTATCGACCGTATTTACTATACATGACTCATTCTTAAAAGTTATTCTATATACGTGTGCAGTCGGAAGATAAATTAGTGGACTTTATTTTACTTTTCTAAATTATTATAATTATGCATTATTCATTAAATGCTAATTGTAATATTGTAATATAATTATAATAAATATATTTTTCTAAAATAAATTTAGAAGAGAGAATAGTACTTTCATTTTGGAGGAAAAATGAATTCATGAGGAATTGACACTTTACTTTTATTAGTTGATAATGTATCAAATATTGATTTTATATAATTATAATAAAAATATTTCTCTAAATTAGTATAATCATGCATTATTCGTTAAATGTTAATTGTAATATAATTATAATAAATATATTTTTCTAAAATAAATTTAGAAAAGAAAATAGTGATTTTATTTTAGAGAAAAAATAAATTCATGAGGAATTAACACCTCACTTTTATTAGTCGGAGAAAAAAATTCAGTTTTAGTATATTTTGTTATTATTATACTTTTTTCTCTAATCATATATCCACTATGTTCTTTTCTTTGTTTCAGCAT
>NC_029781.3:101406364-101406718 GCF_000817695.3 Arachis duranensis
GTATTTCTAAATTAGTATAATCATACATTATTCATTAAATGCTAATTGTAATATAATTATAATAAAGAAATTTTTCTAAAATAAATTTAGAAGAGAGAATAGTACTTTCATTTTGGAGAAAAAATAAATTTATAAAGAATTGACACCTCACTTTCATTAGTTGATAATGCATTAAATATTAATTTTATATTTAATTATAATAAATATATTTTCCTAAATTAGTATAATCATACATTTTTCATTAAATGTTAATTGTAATATAAATATAATAAAGATATTTTTGTAAAATAAATTTAGAAAAGAGAATAGTGCTTTCATTTTAGAAGAAAAATGAATTTATGAAAAATTGACACA
>NC_029781.3:101407041-101409456 GCF_000817695.3 Arachis duranensis
GCAACATCATAAACCACTAACCTCGTCGTTGATTACACCGGCGATATGAGCAACTCCATCCAAACGATAAAGCCTCCCTGGATCGTCCCCTGTCGACTAAAAATGCCGCTCTGGTCTTACTCGGCCCGAATGTTGGTTGTTTTCTCTGGGATTTGGTGGGGTTGGAGAATGACAAAGTGATTCGAATGAACTTGGTTCGAACTCCTTATATAGTTGAATCCCTTGTAATTCGAATCAACTTGATTCGAATTACTATGCAAATCGAATTTCACCTAATTCGAATCAACTAGATTCGAACCTCTCTCTTGTGTTCTTTTCCATCTAATTCGAATTAATATCACTCGAATTACACTTTTATAATTCGAAATTATTTGTTTCGAATTACTAGGCTGGATTGCATGCTTAATTCGATTTGAATTGATTCGAATTAGCTTATACTTGTTTCTGAGAGTAGTTCGAATTGATTCGAATTACATGTTATATTAATTCGAATCTTATTGATTCGAATTATATTAAAATTGGTCCTGGTGGATTCAGGTATAGAAGTTTGATTTGGCTGATTTGGGTTATATTGACCTGTGCTTGGCTCATTTGAATTTTTTACCCTTATTATTATTATTATTATATATAGGTCACCATTAAGATAATAACTTGTCACTAATAAAATCTTAGGATAATGAATAAAAAATAGAATTATATCAATATAACTAAAATAGTTAAAAATATTTTTTATTGATAATTAAGTTAATAATGCATTAATTATTGATTTTATATAATTATAATAGAGATATTTTTTAAATTAATATAATTATGAATTATTCATTAAATGCTAAGTATAATATTGTTATATAATTATAATTAAGATAATTTTCTGAAATAAATTTAAAAGAGATTAGTATAATTATAATAAAGAGATTATCTTAAATTAGTATAATTATGTATCATTCATTACATACTAATTATAATATAATTATATCAATTAAAGATAATTTTTAAAAATAAATTTAAAAGAGAGAAATAGTGCAATCATTTTGGAAGAAAAATGGGTTCACAAAAAAGTGACACCTCACTTTCATTAGTTGGAGAAAAACACAATTTTATATATTAAATAGAAGTAGATTGGTATAAATTATGATAGATTAGATAACATTTGAAAAGAAAATAAAATGAATAAGAAGAAAATAAAAATAAATAGAATAGATAGAAGACTACGATAAAATAAATTAAATGTGAGAGTTTTTTTTGTACATTTCATATCACATCCGTTTCAATAATAATAATAATAAATAAAAATACGTCAACTTGATATCTAAGAAAAAATGATGAGATAAAATCATAATACAGTTCTAAAGTAAAAGCTTAAATTAGAACATAATATCATTACATAACACATATTGAAAGTAATTTCACACTACAATATATCACAAACAGGTAAATGACTTAAATTTAAATACGAAACATTTTTTATTTATGCATACATGATAACACCATGGTCTATAAATACTTCATAGATAACATATCTTATAGAGCTCCGAATGATAAGCACGAAAGTTGGAGAGTGTGTAGTTTGTATCTACGATAGTTGTCTTCTTGCAACGATGCCTCATAGGAAGAAAAAGAATTGTTGTAAAAGCTATCAAATGAAAGAGTAATTGGTAAACGAATGATATTTTCTTCTAGCATACATGGTCTTTTATAGTGGTAAAATAAAAATGGAAGGAATCAAATTTTATATTTTTATATTAGGAATAGAATTTGATATTTATCCTAATAAAATTATTATTATTATCAATATAAATGGGTTAACAACTTGCCACTAATAAAATCATTGGATAATGAATAAGAATTAGAAGGATATGAATATAATTAAAATGAATATAATTAAAATATTTAAAAATATTTTTGATTGATAATTAGTTTAATGATGCATTAAATATTGATTTTATATAATTATAATAAAGATATTTTTTTAAGTGAGTATAATTATGTATTATTCATTAAAATAATAAAAAATATTTCTAATTAATAATTGATAAGTAGTTTAATAATAAATTAAATATTGATTTTATATAATTAAAATAAAGATATTTTTCTAAATTAGTATAATTATGCATTATCATTAAATGCATTCATTTTGGAGGAAAAATGGGTTCACGAGAAAGTGACACCTCACTTTCATTAGTCGGGAAAAAACCCAGTTTCAGTGAAGACAACTCGATGAGGTATTTCATGGATGTGATGCATTGTAAATGATTGTGGCAAAAGACAATCGAACTGGAACATTAGACGATAAGAATAACTTAGAGTAACAACAAATAAAAAATTATTAAAAGAATAATATAATAGAATGAGTATATGAAAAATATTATAAAAAATTATAAATTGTACCTTAAAAGGATCAACTTCAATAAAAAA
>NC_029781.3:101409534-101415887 GCF_000817695.3 Arachis duranensis
TTAAAAATCTTATTTATAAAATAATTTAGAAAAATTATTTGATATACGTGAATCGGATAACAAATATTTTTTTTTATTGTTATTACTATTATTGATATTATTATTATCATTAAAATTATTAAAAGTATTTTTAATTGATAATTGATAAATAGTTTAATAGTGCATTAAATATTGATTTGATATAATTATAATGAAGATATGTTGCTAAATTAGTATAATTATATATTATTCATTTAGTATTAATTATAATATAATTACAATAAAATAATTTAGAATAGAAAAAAAAATTTATTCGTTTTGGAGGGAAAACGGAGGCATGAGAGATCGACACGTCACCTTTAGTAACTAAGGGAAAACCCAGTTTTAGTATATTAAGTAGATAGTAAATAAAAATATTAAATAATGTGAACAATAGATATATCGAATATTCATTTTATTAGGTGTACGAATGATTATTTTAATATTAAAATTTAAATAGTTAATTTGGATCGAAAGTATAATATATTTTTATTTGATTAGTGGTTGTTCATATCATTCAACATATTTATTATTTACCTAACATTCCTCGTAGATTAATAGTAGAGGCATTTGTTATTCCTTTTCTAATAAGTTCGTTCATTCATCAACCAATCTAATTATTAATGGCAGACATAGTTGGATAGAAATTTCATATCATAATGATATATACGGTGTTGCTGCTGCAAATTAAATGTCTTGGTTCATAAATTAAAATATGGGTTGCTAATAATCAGGAGTGGAGTTTTATTTTGATTGGCAATAATGATTCGATTGATGAATATATATGATTTGCCACTTTTCAGGAGTAAATCACTCATCAATTAGCCGGGATATGTTTTTTTCCTCTTTTGTTTAACTAGTTTAATTTGTTTATATTTTTATTGTTAGGATTATTGGGACTTATATTTTTAGACAGAAATTATAATTTATTCAAATAATAAAATATAACAAATATAACCTACTAAATAGTTCTATTATTTGTAAGATTTAATTTTTATACACAACAAATATAAAAAAATCTTATGATTATACTAAAAAATTAAGGGTAAGTATAGTTTTGGTCTCTAACGTGAGACTCAGAATCGAAACCGTCTCCGATGTAATTTTTTATTTAGAATCATCCTCAACGTTTTTTTTTTTCGTATTAAAATCATCATTTTTAATAAAAAAAATTTTAAATAACAAAAATGTCCCTTTTTCCCAGTTCACTCCACCAGTTTCAGTTTTCTTCTTCTTCTCCACCAGGTCACTCTTCTTCTCTGTTTACAAAATTCAAAACTACAAATCCTTTTTCTTCCATTAACAAAATTTAAAACTACAAATCATTAAATACAATTAACAACAACAATCACAAATCCTTACAAAATTAGAAATTGCGATAAACAACATCAAATTCTTCAAATCCAACCACAACAACCACAGATTCAGATACAGAATTAAAAAAAATGAATAGAAAAGCAACCGCATCCAGAAGCAATCCAGAAACAACATCAGAAGCAATTCAGAAACAACATCAGAAGCAACCCAACAACAACAACAACAATAGATTCAGATTAAAAAAATAGAAAATGAAAAAAGCAACAACAATCCAAAACAAATCAATTTCAGAAATCAAAACAAGAACTCAAGCAGAAGCAGATGCAGAAAGTACTCAAGCAGAAGCAGAAAGTAGAAGACGAAACAGAAGATGTAGAAGCAGAGCAGACCCGGAAGATGCAGAAGCAAAAGAAGCAGAAGACGAAGCAGAAACAGAGATCGAAGCAAGAAGCAGAGGTGGCGAGGAGCAGCGGCGAGACAGCGAGGAGCAGCAGAGCGGAAGCCGAGGCTCTCTCCCTGGCAGAACCACCGTACCGGAGCAGCGGCATGGTCGAATCGGCGGCGATGACTCAGCGACGTAGTTTTCCGAGGACGACGCGACAGCGGCCGCAGCGGCGAGCCCTAGCGGCGTGGTCTCCTTTCCCTCTTCTCTTCTCTTCCGTCGCAGCCCCTCTTTCCTTTCTTTCGACGCGTTTTCTTTTATTTTTTAAAAAAATTTATAATTTTTATTATTAAAATAGGAATAGGGGTAGTTTAGGAATAACATAAAATTTTTTATTAAAAAGAATAATTTTAATACAAAAAAACGTTAAGGATGATTCTAAATAAAAAATTACATCAGGAACAATTTCGATTCTGAACCTCAACGTTAGGAACCAAAACCATACTTACTCCTACTAAATTATTATGTATTGCAACAGAATTAAATTTTAAAGTGATTTTTTAGATTAGTTACTGCTTGCAACAAAAAGATTCTCAAAATTGTAATTGCACCATAAATAAAAGTTTTCAAAATTAAAAAAATTATATTACGTTAATCCACATTTTCTTTTCGTCAAATTATTTGTCACGTGGCGAGTAATTTAACATATATCATTCTACGTTAGACTAGACGAAATAATATTATTTTAATTTTAATGCTAAATATTTGAAAAATGTCATTATTTAATTTTAATAAACTACAAAACATCTTATTTCTCACAAAAAAAAAACCATTAAAACGGCATCATTTCGTCTAGTTTAGCATAGAAGGAATAATATGCCACATTATTTATGGTATGACAAATAGCTAAACGAAAAAGAAATGAGACAAATGTGACGTAACTTTTTTTATGTAAAAGATGTTTATAATACAATTAAAATCTCATATATTTTCAATATAATAACAAATCTTAAAAATTATTTTAGAACTTAACTCTATTATAACATCAATAAAAAATAATTATTTTTATTTTAGGCTCACCTCGCCTAAATGGTGATAAAAAAAAAGACTATGATATATAAAAAACATAACTACAATATCATCTATTTTATGAAAATAATAGGTTGAGCTGAACGTGCGTGCACTGCTTATCAACTATGTAAGAGACAACTAGGTTAAAAAAGTAACCTTGGTTTATACGTTTAGTATAGATGAGAAAAGAAATCAACCAAGCAAAAGATAATGTATATCAGTATATGAGTAGTGTTCTTGTGTGCGTAATCTGGACGTAATTTGGTTTCTGAGGGTCAACGCCGAGTTGTTTTCTTTAACGCTGAGCTATAGACTTGAAAGATCTGAGCTTTTGTCCAGAGAGATATCACGTCTTGGGAGAGTATGAACAAAGGGAGAGTGTACCTACAAAAAGTACTTCGATGCTTAAGTTAGTATTATGGATTCAATATATCTCTTGAGGATAAAGTATCATATCTTTATAGATGAGGTAAAATAGGTCGGTTACATTTCTTTTGATCATCTGAATTGAAGAGCAGTTATTAGGTTTTAATAAGTGATATTGTCTGGTCGGACGTTTTTATTCTAGGATGTAGTCCGTTGAGTTTGATTGTAACATATAATGCCGAGTTATAACGTAAAGTACCGAGTTATGGTGCATAATACCAAGTTATGACGTCAGATTTGTAATGGCCGTATCATAACCCCCAAGCTTAGTCTGGAAATACGTTTTAATGAAGCAGGTTGAGCTTATAATGAATCATAAGTCGGCCATTTTGAGTGAGTTTATAACTCGACCATTGAATTGGCTTTGGAGCCCCAAGTTCAAGATGCTTTATTAAACAGTTATTTTATTAAAGTTAATTGTATGAGTATGAGAGAGAAGTTAAATGCTCATTAAGGAACGTGCGTCTTCCCAATGCACATTATGGCTTTTGACATAACTGATGTGATTGTTTAGTGGAACCTAAAACAGTTTTTGTAGTGGGAATTTAAAGGGTTTTTGGAATCCAAAAAGGTTTTGTGGATTGTCCCAGGTGTACTTGTTATCAGAAGCATTTTTGAAGAGTTATGAGTAAAAGAGGTACGCTTCACTTCTTTTCTGTTGTCTGTAATTTTTGTTCTTCTTCTTCTTCTGTTCTTGCAAATGGGGTTTAAGAAAGAGAAGAAAGAGAAAATCAATTGGTCATACGATTGGGTAAATGAAGATGTTAGGAAGCATCCTTCTCTGTTCTTAGATCAGGAGGCTGTGAAGGAAATAAATAAGAGTAAGGTTGTTAGGGGTGGGTCTGGGCTTCGGTTAGAGTTGCTCCCCTGTTCTGCGAGTGACCGTGTGTTTCACAAGGGGGAAGGATTTGAATATTTGTACATGTATAGCTGTGTATTGGAAGAGTTAAGAGTGAAGCTTTCCTTCACTGATTTTCAATGTCAGGTGCTTAAGCAACTGAACTGTGCACCTTCCCAACTTCACCCTAATGGCTGGGCGTTCCTGCGTAGTTTTGAGATTCTGATGGAAATTTTGGAGGAGACACCCTCGGTGGACTTGTTTTTCTCTTTATTCCAAGCTAAAGGTGTTTGGAAAGGGGGTTGGATGAACTTGAATAGTTTTCCTAAATTTGCTGTTTTAAAACTGTATAAGTCATCATTTAAAGAATTTAAAGAGATGTATGTGAAGGTTACTAATGCTGAGGGAGATTTTCCTTTTTATATGGACGAGCATTTGGGGGAGAAGTTTCCCCTTTGGTGGTGCTCGAAGCCTCAGAATATTCTGGGGCCGGAAACCATAAGTGCAAAGGATGAATGCATTATTGAGTACTTAGTTGAAGTTGTTGATCGGAAGGAGTTGATATCGGTCTTTGATTTACTTCAGTGGGAAGAGAATAGGCAGGCTGTTATAGAATACCTAGGTGAGATTTTGAAGTGTTGATGTTTTGCTTTCTCAACGTTTATGTTTCTAACTTGTTGTTTCGTTTCAGGAAGAAAGTATCATGGGGTGTCCGCTGCCACCCTGGTGCACGAATTTGTAATCCGTACAACTAACCAGCAAGTGCACTGGGTCGTTCAAGTAATACCTTACGTGAGTAAGGGTCGATCCCACGGAGATTATTGGTTTGAAGCAATCTATGTTTATTTTATTAATCCTAGTCAGGATGCCAATAAGATTAATTGGATTTAATGATAAGAAGTCAAAGTATTTGGAATAAGGAAATTGAAGTCCTCTTCCCACACGCATTGTTCCTTCCATGGCAAGCTCTATGTAGGGTGTCACCGTTGTCAGTGGCTACTTCCCATCCTCTCAGTGAAAACGTTCCTATGCTCTGTCACAGCACGGCTAATCATCTGTCGGTTCTCAATCAGGTTGGAGTAGAATCCATTGATTCTTTTGCGTCTGTCACTAACGCCTAGCCTTCAGGAGTTTGAAGCTCATCACAGCCATTTAATCCCAGAATCCTACTCGGAATACCATAGACAAGGTTTAGACTTTCCGGATCCTCATGAATGCCGCCATCTATCTAGCTTATACCACGAAGATTCTGATTAAGGAATCTAAGAGATACTCATTCAATCTAATGTAGAACGGAGGTGGTTGTCAGGCACACGTTCATGGATTGAGGAAGGTGATGAGTGTCACGGATCATCACCTTCTTCATAATTAAGCGCGAATGAACATCTTAGACAAGAACAAGCGTGTTTGAATGGAAAACAAAGTAATTGTATTAATTCATCGAGACGCTGCAGAGCTCCTCACCCCCAACAATGGAGTTTAGAGACTCATGCCGTCAAAAAGTATGTAATTCAGATCTGAAAATGTCATGAGTTACAAGATAAATCTCTAAAAGTTGTGTAAATAGAAAACTAGTACCCTAGGTTTACAGAATATGAGTAAACTAAGATAATTGGTGCAGAAATCCATTTCTGGGGCCCACTTGGTGTGTGCTGGGGCTGAGACTGAAGCTATCCACGTGCTAAGGCTTTTCTTGGAGTTGAACTCCAAGTTATAACGTGTTTTGGGCGTTCAACTCCGGATCATGACGTGTTTCTGGCGTTTAACTCCAGGCAGCAGCATGTACTTGGCGTTCAACGCCAAGTTACGTCGTCTATCTTCACGCAAAGTATAGACTATTATATATTGCTGGAAAGCCCTGGATGTCTACTTTCCAACGCCATTGAGAGCGCGCCAATTGGACTTCTGTAGCTCCAAAAATTCCATTCCGAGTGCAGGGAGGTCAGGATCCAATAGCATCAGCAGTCCTTTTTCAGCCTAACTCAGATTTTTGCTCAGCTCCCTCAATTTCAGCCAGAAAATACCTGAAATCACAGAAAAACACACAAACTCATAGTAAAGTCCAGAAATATAATTTTTGCCTAAAAACTAATAATATTAAACTAAAAACTAATTAAAACATGCTAAAATCTACATGAAATTACCCCCAAAAAGCGTATAAAATATCCGCTCATCAGAGAACCCTATGGAAACACCTATAATCCTTTATGGAGAAATCATCCAAATCTCTCATGGAAGGATCAATAGAGACCTCAACAAGGTTTCAACAACAATAATGGTGGAAGAAACAGGTTTAGCAAT
>NC_029781.3:101418482-101421092 GCF_000817695.3 Arachis duranensis
TTACTGGCGTTAAACGCCCAGTGGGTGCTTCTTTTGGGCGTTTAACGCCCAAAGTGTTTCTTACTGGCTTTTTCATGCCAGTGAGCTTCCAAATTTCTTTGTAACTCTTGGGACTTCAGTAAATTTGCTATTTCACCTTTGAAGATACTTAGACTTAAACCTGTAAAGAAAAGAAAATTTATTTAATCGGTAAATAAACTTTGTAAATGGCTGGGTTGCCTCCCAGCAAGCGCTTCTTTAATGTCATTAGCTAGACTGTCACTGATCTTCAATGTAATCTCAGTCTTGAGCATTCTTGCTCGAAATTATCTTCAAGATAGTGTTTAACTCTTTGTCCATTGACAATGAACTTTTTGTTAGAGTCACTATCCTGAAGCTCTATGTATCCATATGGTGATACACTTGTAATTACATATGGACCTCTCCACCGAGATTTTAATTTCCCGGGGAATAAATTGAGCCTAGAATTAAATAGCAGAACTTTCTGCCCTGGCTCAAAGACTCTGGATGACAATTTCTTATCATGCCATCTTTTCGCTTTTTCCTTGTAAATTTTCGCATTTTCAAAAGCATTGAGTCTAAACTCCTCTAGCTCATTTAACTAAAGCAATCGTTTTTCTCCAGCTAATTTGGCATCAAGATTCAGGAATCTGGTTGACCAGTAGGCCTTGTGTTCCAGTTCTACTGGCAAGTGACATGCCTTTCCATACACAAGCTGGTATGGAGAGGTCCCTATAGGGGTCTTGAATGCTGTTCTGTATGCCCACAGAGCATCATCCAAGCTCCTTGCCCAATCCCTTCTACGGTTAATTACAGTTCGTTCCAGGATTCTTTTGAGTTCTCTATTTGAGACTTCAGCTTGCCCATTAGTTTGTGGGTGATATGGAGTAGCTATCCTGTGGCTAACTCCATAACGTACCAGAGCAGAGTAAAGCTGTTTATTGCAGAAATGAGTGCCCCCATCACTGATTAATACTCTAGGGATACCAAATCTGCTGAAGATATGTTTCTGGAGGAATTTTAACACTTTTTTAGTGTCATTAGTGGGTGTTGCGATAGCCTCCACCCATTTGGATACATAATCCACTGCCACCAGAATATAAGTGTTTGAGTATGATGGTGGGAAAGGTCCCATGAAGTTAATGCCCCATACATCAAACAACTCAATCTCCAAGATCCCTTGTTGAGGCATGGCATAACTGTGAGGCAGATTGCCAGATCTTTGGCAACTGTCACAATTAAGCACAAACGCTCGGGAATCTTTATAGAGAGTAGGCCAGCAGAAGCCACTTTGGAGACTCTTGTGGCTGTTCGCTCACTTCCAAAATGTCCTCCATACTGTGATCCATGGCAGTGCCATAAAATCTTTTGCGCTTCTTCCTTAGGCACACATCTACGGATTACTCCGTCTGCACATCTCTTGAAGAGATATGGTTCATCCCAAAGGTAGTACTTTGCATCTGTGATTAATTTCTTTGATTGCACCCTACTGTACTCTTTGGGTATGAATCTCACTGCCTTGTAGTTTGCAATGTCTGCAAACCATGGCACTTCCTGGATGGCAAAGAGTTGCTCATCCGGAAAAGTTTCAGAGATCTCAGTGAGAGGGAGGGACGCCCCTTCTACTGGTTCTATTCGGGACAGGTGATCTGCTACTTGATTTTCTGTCCCTTTTATGTCTCTTATTTCTATATCAAACTCTTGCAGGAGCAACACCCATCTTATAAGTTTGGGTTTTGAATCCTGCTTTGTGAGTAGATATTTAAGAGCAACATGATCAATGTACACATTCACTTTTGATCCTACTAAATAGGATCTGAATTTGTCAATGGCGTAAACCACTGCAAGTAGCTCTTTTTCTGTAGTTGTGTAATTCTTCTGTGCATCATTTAGAACACGGCTGGCATAGTAAATGACATGCAGAAGCTTGTCATGCCTTTGTCCCAATACTGCACCAATGGCATGGTCACTGGCATCACACATCAATTCAAATTGTAATGTCCAGTCTGGTGCAGAGATGATTGGTGCTGTGACCAATTTAGCTTTCAAAGCCTCAAATGCCTGCAGACACTCTTTATCAAATATAAATGGCGTGTCAGCAGCTAGCAGGTTGCTCAGAGGTTTGGCGATTTTTGAAAAATCCTTTATAAACCTCCTATAGAATCCTGCATGCCCCAGAAAACTTCTGATTGCCTTAACATTGGCAGGTGGTGGTAATTTTTCAATTACCTCTACCTTAGCTTGATCCACCTCTATTCCCTTGTTCGAAATTTTGTGCCCAAGGACAATTCCTTCAGTCACCATAAAGTGACATTTTTCCCAGTTTAAAACCAGGTTAGTCTCTTGGCATCTTTTCAGAACAAGTGCTAAATGGTTAAGGCAGGAGCTGAATGAGTCTCCAAATACTGAAAAGTCATCCATGAAGACTTCCAGAAATTTTTCCACCATATCAGAGAAAATTGAGAGCATGCACCTCTGAAAGGTTGCAGGTGCATTGCACAGGCCAAATGGCATCCTTCTGTATGCAAATACTCAAGATGGACATGTGAATGCCGTTTTCTCTTGATCCTGGGGATCTACTGCAATTTGATTATAACCTGAATATCCATC
>NC_029781.3:101421288-101421563 GCF_000817695.3 Arachis duranensis
TTTTTTCATTATGAACCACTGTCATGCCTCCCTTCTTAGGGACGACTTGGACAGGGCTCACCCAGGGGCTGTCAGAAATAGAATAAATAATTCCAGCATCTAGTAATTTAGTGACCTCCTTCTGCACAACTTCCTTCATGGCTGGGTTCAGCCGCCTTTGTGGTTGAACCACTGGCTTGGCGTCATCCTCCAGCAAGATTTTGTGCATGCATCTGGCTGGGCTAATGCCCTTAAGATCACTAATGGACCACCCAAGAGCTGTCTTGTGTGTCCTT
>NC_029781.3:101422450-101423042 GCF_000817695.3 Arachis duranensis
GGTTGTTATCAGCACTTGTATGTGACTGATCACCCACTGGCATTTGAATGCCAGGGGTGGAAGCTGGAGTGGCGTTAGACGCCATCTCCCCATTTGTTACTGGCGTCTGAACGCCAGAACTATGTTCTCTTTGGGCGTTCAACGCTGGATTCATGCTTGTTTCTGGCGTTGAACGCCAGGAATGAGCATGGTCTGGGCGTTCAGCGCCAGCATTATTCCTCTCTGGGCTCTGATTGTCTTCAGAGGGATTTTGAGTAGACATCTGTTCATTTCTTGGCTTCCTGCTGCTTTGAAGTGAGGTATTTAATGTTTTCCCACTTCTTAATTGAACTGCTTGGCATTCTTCTGCTATTTGTTTTGACAGTTGCCTTTCTGTTTGCTTTAATTGCACTTCCATATTCCTGTTAGCCATTCTTGTTTCCTGTAATATTTCCTTGAATTCGGCTAGCTGCTGAGTTAGAAAGTTTAATTGCTGATTGAATTCATTGGCCTGATCTACAGGACTGAGTTCATCAGTTACTGTTTTAGCTTCTTCTTTCATGGAAGATTCACTGCTCAGATACAGATGCTGATTTCTGGCAACTGTATCAAT
>NC_029781.3:101423670-101425195 GCF_000817695.3 Arachis duranensis
CAAGGATATGACCAAGAAGAAGGAATAGACTTTGATGAATCCTTCGCCCCTGTTGCCCGACTGGAAGCCATAAGACTTCTCTTTAGCCTATGCTGCATTTTGTGGTTTTAAATTATATCAAATAGATGTGAAATGTGCATTTTTGAATGGTGTGATAGATAGAGAAGTGTATGTGGAGTATCCACCTGATTTTGAAAATAAAGAGCATTCAAATCTTGTTTTCAAATTATCTAAAGCTCTCTATGGCTTAAGACAAGCTCCTAGAGCTTGGTATGAAAGACTTAGCTCTTTTCTTTTGAAAAATAGTTTTCAAAGAGGCACCACCGACACAACTCTATTTATCAAGAATTCTAATGATTCTTTTATTCTAGACCAAATATATGTTGATGACATTATTTTTGGATCAGCAAATGAATCCCTTTGTTCTGAATTTGGAAAACTCATGACAAGTGAATTTGACATGAGTATGATGGGTGAACTTAATTTCTTTCTTGGGCTACAAATTAAACAAACTGAAAATGGTATTTTCATTCATCAAGAGAAGTATGCCAAGGAATTAGTTAAGAAATTTGGTATGGAAAATGCCAAACCCATGGGAACTCCTGGTGGACGAAATTGTATCTCTTTATGGAATATGATAATAGAGCCTGATCCAAAATCAATTTCGTTCAACTAACCAGCAAGTGCACTGGGTCGTCCAAGTAATACCTTATGTGAGTAAGGGTCGATCCCACGGAGATTATTGGTTTGAAGCAATCTATGTTTATTTTATTAATCCTAGTCAGGATGCCAATAAGATTAATTGGATTTAATGATAAGAAGTCAAAGTATTTGGAATAAGGAAATTGTTACTTTATTAATGGAGAATATGTTGGAGTTTTGGAGATGCTTTGTCCTCTGAATCTCAACTTTTCCTTGAAATCCTTTTCCCACACGCAAGGTCCCTTCCATGGCAAGCTCTATGTAGGGTGTCACCGTTGTCAATGGCTACTTCCCATCCTCTCAGTAAAAACGTTCCTATGCTCTGTCACAGCACGGCTAATCATCTGTCGGTTCTCAATCAGGTTGGAATAGAATCCATTGATTCTTTTGCGTTTGTCACTAACGCCCAGCCTTCAGGAGTTTGAAGCTCGTCACAGTCATTCAATCCCAGAATCCTACTCGGAATACCATAGACAAAGTTTAGACTTTCCGGATCCTCATGAATGCCGCCATCTATCTAGCTTATACCACGGAGATTCTGATTAAGGAATCTAAGAGATACTCATTCAATCTAATGTAGAACGGAGGTGGTTGTCAGGCACACGTTCATGGATTGAGGAAGGTGATGAGTGTCACGGATCATCACCTTCTTCATAATTAAGCGTGAATGAACATCTTAGACAAGAACAACCGTGTTTGAATGGAAAACAAAGTAATTGTATTAATTCATCGAGACGCTGCAGAGCTCCTCACCCCCAACAATGGAGTTTAGAGACTCATGCCGTCAAAAAGTATGTAATTCAGATCTGAAAATATCATGAGT
>NC_029781.3:101425370-101443588 GCF_000817695.3 Arachis duranensis
TATCCACGAGTTGAGGTCTTTCTTGGAGTTGAACTCCAAGTTATAACGTGTTTTGGGCGTTCAACTCCGGATCATGACGTGTTTCTGGCGTTTAACTCCAGGCAGCAGCATGTACTTGGCGTTCAACGCCAAGTTACGTCATCTATCTTCACGCAAAGTATGGACTATTATATATTGCTGGAAAGCCCTGGATGTCTACTTTCCAACGCCGTTGAGAGAGCGCCAATTGGACTTCTGTAGCTCCAAAAATTCCATTCCGAGTGCAGGGAGGTCAGGATCCAATAGCATCAGCAGTCCTTTTTCAGCCTAACTCAGATTTTTGCTCAGCTCCCTCAATTTCAGCCAGAAAATACCTGAAATCACAGAAAAACACACAAACTCATAGTAAAGTCCAGAAATATGATTTTTGCCTAAAAACTAATAATATTCTACTAAAAATTAATTAAAACATACTAAAATCTACATGAAATTACCCCCAAAAAGCGTATAAAATATCCGCTCATCACACCCTTAGAGCTCGGATTAAAAGCAAGAATCTCGAAAAGGAGGGGTCGACCTCAAAGGCGGAGAAAGGTGTTGGTATCAGCGAGGTTAATCAGCCTAAGCCAAAAAGAAAGAAGGTGATTCTGAAGAAGAGAAAGACTGACGTGGTGGATCTGTCTGAGGATTCTGAGGATGATAGGGATGAGGTGCCAATTGGGGAAATTCATGGTTTTTTTTTAGAATCAGAAGAAATTGCATGAAGTTTCTGAGCAAAGTGATGGCTCGTCACTGTGGGGGAAGGATTACCCCTATATGGTTGTTGCCGATGAGGTGTGCCAGACCCCGGCTGATATGACTTTGGCAGACGAGGTTGGGGACGTCGCCATTGATCAATATATGTAGGTATTGTTTGTTATTGTTTGAGTGTGGTTTATATATAGATCCTAAATTGAAAGAGGAGTTGGATTTAAAAATGCTAGGGTAACGGAATTGGAAAGTAAGCTGTCTCAGATGGAGAAAGAGTTAAAGCTGACCAAAGAATATTATGCGAAAGAAGTAGAGGATGTGAAGAAGAAGGAAGTCGAGCTCTCCAATATTAGTACTCGAATGATTGAGGTGACAGCAAAATTGAAGGAGATGGAGAAAAGTAAGGAAGAGGAAATTCTGGATTTTTTTGTTGAAGGTTTTGAACGAGCTTCACTGCAAGTGAAGTTTCTGGCCCCTGAAGTGGACTTTTCCCAGATGGATCCAGGGAAGATAGTCTGAGATGGACCCTTGGTGGAGGATGATGGTGCTGCTGAGGAAGAAGATGAGAATGATGAATAGTTTTTGGTTTTGGATTGGATTTGTATATTTGTTTTAACTGAACTATATTTGTCCATTTTGAAATTGGTTTGCTCTTTATAGAGCTATTTTGGGAACTTTATATTATTGGGGTACCTTAAAATGGTATAAATTTTTAGAAATAGCCTTTCATTGTTTGTTTATTTGGCAAAAGACGTTTGTATGAGTTGTTTGGTAGTAATACGCTTGATGGTATTTATGTTTACTTGACGTTAGTCAATAGTTGTTTAATGATTGTATCCCCAAAAAGTATAATTGAGAGGATAGGATTTGTTTAGGTCAGATCGAGATATTTGACGTTAATAGCTAAGATCGGTTGTGCGATCATTCCGAATAAAAGTCGGCGAGATGGATGTTAGAGCTCGAATGAAAAGATGTTATAGCGAGATAGAAAAAATATAGTATTTATGTATTTATTCATGGACCTTTGATGACAAAGGTGCAGGTAGGCAAGCCTCATTAAAACCTCTCCAAGCAAAATTTTTTCGAAAAAATTCTTGGTAGTAGAAAAAAGAGTACTTGCCTGTCCCTGACGAGCTGTATCTGCTGTAATATGGTTGGCTATTTGAGTTCAGAGTGACGCTTGGGAGATTTTGATAGGTATCATTGCGTCCGAACCATACACTAGACAGAAAGACAATTTCTTTGTTGTTGAGTGGATGGTTGTGTTGTATCTCCATATGACCTCTGGTATTAATTTGGCCCAGAGACCCTTGGCATCGTCAAGCTTCTTTCTCAAAGCATGTAAGATAATTTTGTTTGCAGCCTCGGCTAAGCCATTTGTCTGCGGGTGTTCTACCGAAAAAAAATGTTGTCTGATCTTTAAGACCTGCAAAAAGGAGGTGAATTTTTGATTGGGAAATTGGCGACCATTATCAGTGATAATATGCCGAGGTATGCCGAATCTACAGATAATATTCTTCCATACAAAGGAAACCAATTGTTGTGATATGATCTTTGCTAGGGGTTGTGCCTCTATCCATTTGGAGAAGTAATCAATTGCTACTATTAAAAAACATGCCCTGCCGCTAGAGGGAAAGGACTGAGGATGTCGAGCCCTCATTGATGGAAGGGCCAACTTATCTCGGAATTGTGAAAGAGTTCGGCTGGTAGGTGTATGATCAAACTATGCTTTTGGCAATTGTCACAACCTTTCACCTTTGTTTTACAATCGTGTTACAATGTCGGCCAAAAGAAACCAGCTTGGAGTATCTTTGATGACAAACTTCAGGCTCCGAGGTGTGTGCCACATATTCCTTCGTGTGTCTCGGCAAGCGCAAGTTCAGCCTCCGACTTGGAAAGACATTTAAGCAGAGGACGAGAGATTCCTTGTCTATATAGGCAGTTGTTATATGTTGTAAAAAATGAAGCTTTTCGGCGAAATTGCCGAGTATTTTTAATGTTGTCTGGTAATATTCCAGTCCTGAGATAGCTTATATAGGGTGCTCGCCAATCTGCATCATGTATGACACTTAGAACTTCGGTTAGATCTATACTTGGTTTAAGTAGAGTGAATTGGTGAAGGGAAAAAGTAGTTGTTTGTGTACTAGCGAGCTTAGATAGGATATTGGCTCGGCTATTATGTTCACGAGGTATATATAGAATTTCAAATTTGGAAAACTTTGAAATTAAGCTCTGAACAATTGTAAGGTATTTGGATAATAAAGGATTTTTTACCTGATACAAGTTATTTACCTGCTGTACGACGATCAAGGAGTCACAATATACCTTGAGTTCGGTAATATTTAGATCGGCTGCAAGCTTGAGACCAGAGATTAATGCTTCGTACTCAGTTTGATTGTTACTCGCTTTGAAAAAAAGGTGTAAAGACTACTCTATGACGTAACCATGACCATCTTCAAGTAGAAGCCCAACGCCACACCCTTGGGGATTAGATGAGCCATCTACATACAAAGACCATTGATTTGAATCATTAATGGAAATTGGGACTCTGAATTTGGTGATGAAATCTGCCAAATATTGAAACTTTATGGGTCCTCGCCGCTGGTATCTGATATCGAATTCGGAGAGCTCAACCGACCATTTAACTAATCGGCCAGCTAATTCTGGTTTTTGGAGAACTTGTCGCAAAGGTTGATTTATGCAAACATAGATGGCATGGCTTTGGAAATATGGCCGAAGTCATCGGGCTGAGAACACTAGAGCTAAAGCTAGCTTCTCGATCTTAGGATAACGAAGTTTGGCGTGCTACAGAGTCTTGCTAGTAAAATAGATTGGCAATTGCTGTTTCTATCTTTCTGCAATAAGGACAGAGCTTATGGCCCAGTCAGTGATAGATAAATATAAGTAGAGTGGTTCCCCTTGAAGGGGTGTTTGTAAAATAGAGAGTTTTGAAAGAGTATTTTTAATAGTTGCAAAAACATTTTCACATTCATCAGTCCAATGAAAATCTTTTTTCTTTTTTAGGGTTTGGAAAAAACAAAAAGATTTAGAAGCTAAACAAGGTAGGAATCTAGAGAGTGCAGCAAGTCTCTGTGTTAACTGCTAGACTTCTTTGATTGTTTGTGGGCTTGCCATGTCCAACACAGCTCGCCATTTTTCTGGATTGGCTTCGATCTCGCGGTTGGTGAGCATAAAACCGAGGAATTTACCTCCTTGTACACCAAAGGCACATTTCTCTGGATTAAGGTGCATATTGTATTTTTGTATTTGGTTGAATATTTTTGCAAGATCGTCAAGATGATTGTCACCGAGCTTTGTTTTGGCTACCATATCATCGACATAGACTTCTAGGTTTCTGCCAATCTGTGCTGCAAATACCTTGTCCATAAGGCGTTGATATGTTACTCCTGCATTCTTAAGTCCAAATGGCATAACTTTATAGTAGTAATTTTCGTATTCAGTAATAAATGCAGCCTTACTTTGATCTGATAGATGCATTAGAATTTGGTTATAGTCAGAATATGCATCCATGAAACTCAGTGTTTTATAACCTGAAGCATTGTCTACTAAGCAATCAATAGATGGTAAGGGATAGGAATCTTTTGGGCATACTTTGTTGAGATCGGTGAAATCAACACACATGTGCCATTTACGGTTATGTTTCTTTACCACAACGACGTTTGCCAACCATGTGGTGAATTTGATCTCTTGGATGAAGCCAGCATTGATTAGCTTCTTAGTATCTTCTAAAGAGGCTTGCTTTCTTTCAAGGCCTAGGTTAGCTTCTTCTGTGCTATAGGTCGGACAGAAGGATCCAATGCCAACTTACGAGAGATGACTGATGGATTAATGCCAGGCATGTCGGCAGGTGTCCAGGCAAATAAGTTGGCATTCTATTGTAGGAATGTTTGAAATGAAGCTCTTTCTTCCGAGCTAAGTGTGGTTCCCACATAAGTGTATTTCTCCGAGTTATCTGCAAAATAGATTTTTTGTAAATTCTCCATCGGGCTTGGCCGTTCGAGGGCATCATCCCTTGGATCAAGGTCGGCCAAAACTGGGAGTTCGTCCTGACTGCAAATATTGTTTACTTGAGCATTGACACTTTGGTTGGATCATTTTAGACTATTTTTGTAACATTGACGAGCCTCACAGGCATCGCTGTGAATTGTTGCTATAAGACCATCCTGCATAGGAAACTTAACACAAAGATGAATTGTGAATACTATAGTGCCTAACTTATTCAAGAAAGGTCGGCCAAGTATCAAGTTGTAAGGGCTAAAATAGTCCACAACTAAGAATTGAACATCTAAAGTTTTTGACAAGGTAGTCTCACCGAGTGTGATTTGTACCCACACAGATCCCAAAACCGGGACCCTTTCACCTGAAAATCTGACCAAGTCTCCAGGAAAAGGTTATAGCATGTTGTTACTTAGTTTTATCTTCTGAAATGTTGAATAGAAAAGAATATCAGCACTGCTCCCCGGGTCCAGTAGTACTTTTTAACCAAAAGATCTCCTAACTGGATGGAGATTACAACAGGGTCATCTAGATTTGTTGTAGTTGTATTGAAGTCGAAAGCTTGAAACGTCATCTGAGAAAAGTGTGAAGGCATTTGAGAATCATTTGGACTGGCTTCTATTGATAACATAGCTCAGTAAGAGCGTTTGGGTGCTAAGTTTGTAGCGCCTCCACCTGCAAAACCTCCAGAAATACAGTTAGTAACTTCTCTTGGATGTTCAGGATGACTTGTGCTCACCTTTTCTTTGTCTTGGCTGTGCTGTCCTACCGAGTTATGGTCGCCAAAGGAAGGGTCACACCTTTGTATGTGACCACCGATGTATTTATCTAAATGGCCTTGCCGAGCTAGTCGCTCCAAGAGGTCCTTGGTGATGACACACTCATCAGTTGTATGTCCATGTTTCTGGTGAAAAGTGCAATACTTTGATTTGTCTCCATTCTTTGCATTTGGATAGTTGCCGGCCTTTTATGGTGGTTTGATCAATTTAGAATTTAGAATCTCCTTAATGATATCATCCCTCTTGGTATTGAACTGAGTATAGGATTCGTAACAGAGGGTTAGTTTAAAATTTTTCTTACTATCCTGTGATTTATCTTCTTCTTTGTACTAGGGCTTTTCTGCTTTCTGAGCTTGTCGGAGTTTCTCAATGTCAATCTGACCTTTCACTTTTTCACGGAACTCTGCCAAGTTTTTTAGTTTGGCAATAGCAATAGGCTCCTGGAATTTCCCTAGTCGGAGTCCGCTTTTGATGGCGTGCAGGTGCACCTCGGGGTGGAGGTCGAGGATGCTCATGGCCACCTTTGTGAAACGAGTCATGTAGTCTTTGAGACTTTCATTTTGACCTTGTTTGATTGTATTCAAGTAGTCAGAGTCGTGCAGGTAGATAACTGAGCCAGCAAAATGCTCCTTAAAAAGCTTTGCGAGTTTCTGAAAATGAGAAGTGGAATCTGCAGGCAAAGCACAAAACTAATCAAGTGCGGGACCGTCTAAATAAGATGGAAAATAACGACATAAAACTTTATCAGATGCACCATTTACTATCATTATGGATCTGAACTTTTTGACATATTTCTTGGGATCGCCTAACCCATCGTAGGGAATTAAGGTAGTTCGTAAAGTGAACCTTCTCGGCAGTTCGAAGTTCATCACCTCAGCTGTGAATGGTCCAGCAGAGTTGTTGGGCTCGTTGTTTTCATTTTTTTTCTGAGCTTCTTCATTCCGTTGAGGTTGGCCATCTTTACTCGGAGCAGTTTTGGACACATGTGGTGGACCATATTGGTGCTCGACTTCTTCTGTTCATTCTTGATGATCGTCATTATTTTCAATCCGAGCATTAGTTAACTTGGTGATTGATTTTCCATTCTTTGATTCTCCTCCGCCATACGGTGGTTGGCTTGTTGCAACTCAGTTACCATCCGAAGAAGTTTGGACAGTGTAGGCGGGGGTAGATCAGCCATGGGCGAATAAAGAGAGATTGAGGCCGGAAAAGAAAATAGTTTATATCTTCGGCCCCATGGTGGGAGCCAAATGTTCTTATGTACATAACCTGGACGTAACTCGGTTCCTGAGGGTCGATGCCTAGTTGTTTCCTTCAATGTCGAGCTATAGACTTGAAAGATCTGAGCTTTTGTCCAGAGAGATATCACGTCTTGCGAGAGTATGAAAAAATGGGGAGTGTACCTGCAAAAGGCACTCCGATACTTAAGTTAGTATTGTGAATCAGTATATCTCTTGAGGATAAAGTATCATACCTTTATAGATGAGGTAAAATAGGTCGGTTACGTTTCTGTTGATCATCTGAATTGAAGAGCAGTTATTAGATTTTAATAAGTGATATTGTGTGGTCGGACATTTTTATTCCAGGATTTTGTCCGTTAATTCTGATTGTAACATATAACGGTGAGTTATAACGTAAAGTGCCGAGTTATGGTACATAATACCGAGTTATGACGTCAGATTTGTAACGGCCATATCAAGTAGTATATATGACATATCAATAAACATATATAACAGATTTGTATGTGACAACCATCAGAACGTTACATTTCATAGTAGTGATTTCCACAGATTTGACAAGGTGACTGAAGAACTGAAGATTGATGGTTTAGAAGTTATAGTAAACTCTCGTTGTAAGTATAGTTACTAAACCAAGCAGTCAACCTTTCTTACAAACGTTTTGGTTGTCACAAGTAACAAACCCCTAAATAAATTAATAACCGAAGTATTTAAACCTCGGGTCGTCTTCTCAAGAAATTCCAGGGAGATATGTTCTTATTATTGGTTATGAAGATTGTAAATCGGGGTTTTTAAAGATGAGGAACAAGTAATTTAAATGGCAGGTAAAATAAATAAATAACTGTAAAATAAACTCTTGGCAAGGTATGAGAAATTGGAAGTCCTATCCTAGTTATCCTTATCAATGATGATGAAAATTGAATCTTAATTCCACTTAGTTAACCTCTACTGGTGCGAAGGAAGGTCAAGTAGCTAATTAGTTTGATCTTCAAATCCTAGTTAATTCCTAGAAAAAGATTGGAATTATAGAAGTTCAAGCTAATTAGCAAAGATAGCGATTATCGATCACGTTGAGTTTGATAACTCAAGAGTTACTGATTTCCTAACCAAAGCCAAGAATGTGAAAAGCTAAATTGAAATCATAAATATCTGGAATACCTCAAGTAATATTCATTCAAAGCAGTAAAATCTAACATGGAAAAGTTCATAAGCCAATTGGGCAACATAAATCAAATACAAATAAAAGTATCAGAGTAAATAAAAGTAGAAGAGAAACATAAAGTAAAAAGAATATTGAACCTGATGAAGAGTTGAAATCCTAAATCCTTTAAGAGGAATCCTAATCCTAAAACCTAAGAGAGAGGAGAGAACCTCTCTCTCTAAAAACTACATCTAAAACTAAAATTATGAATTATGAAAGCCTGTTGAGTCTCTGCATGTTTCCTGACTTTAATATGTGTTTCTGGGCCGAAAACTAGGTTGAAATGCGGCCCAGAATCTCTGACAACGACTTTTGTAATTCTGCAGATCGCGCACGTCACGCGTCCGCGTCGTCCACGCATTCGCGTCACTTAGCATTTCTCGTACCACGCGTGCGCGTCGTCCATGCTTTCGCGTCGTTTGTGCAGCTTCCAATCCGTGCGGTCGCGTCAGGCACGCGACCGCGTCACTCTGATTTCTTCCATTTCGCGCGGTCGCGTGAGCCATGTGACCGCGTGACTTCTCGCTGGCATCTCCTCAATTCCTTGTATTCTTTCCATTTTTGCATGCTTCCTCTTCATTCTCTAAGCCATTCCTGCCCTATGAAGCCTAAAACACTTAACACACAGATCAAGGCATCGAATGGTAATAGGAGAGGATTAAGATTAGCTAAATTAAGACCAAAGAAGTATGTTTTCAATCATAGAACTAAACTAGGAAGGAATTGTAAAATTATGCAAATCATATGAATAAGTGGGTGAAAAGCTTGATAAAACCACTCAATTAAATACAATATAAACCATAAAATAGTGGTTTATCAACCTCCCCACACTTAAACATTAGCATGTCCTCATAATTCAAAGACTATTTTAAGATTTGAGTGCAACTTCAGAAATTAATTTGGGACTTAACTCCTTTAATAACTCAATACATAGACAATAGACAATGATATATGCAATATAAATTCAAAGTAATTTGCAATTAATCATATAAAATAATAATTTACATCATAAAAAAATTTCAATGTTCAAAATTACAATAATTTCAATTAGACAGTTGTATCTCAGTGTAATCATAATTAAATAGAAATGTTAGATAATCAATTTTTTTTTAATTGAATTCAACTAAACTAAATTTATATATGCACATTTATATTTATTTTTTGTTTTTGTTTTAATTTTTCTTTTTCTTTCTCTTCCTCCTCCATTTTTATTATTATCATCATCATTATATTTTTTTCTTTTATTATCTCATCTTTCTCTTTTTTTTTTTGTCTTTCTCCTATTCTTTCTTTATCATTTTCTTTTTTTTATTTGATTTCTTCTCTTCTTCTTTTTTCCTTTTTTTCTTCTTTTATTATCACCATCATCACTATCATCATCATTATCTTCTTATTCTTCTTAATTTAATATCACATAATTAGTTTAACGATAACAAAAGTAACACAATAATTTTTTACTAATGATACAAGAAATCCGTTAAAAATGACACCAATAATTTTATAAATGACATAAATTTTTTTTAAAGAAATACAGATCCAAAATCTTAACTCATTTGACCAACATAATATATTTAAATAATATGTTTTGGAATAAAAAAATACAATAATTTATTATAAATGACATAAAAATAACCAGACCTCTTACATATGAGTTCAATATCACCTAATTAGTTCAATAATAAGAAAAATTTCTTATTTCATAGTTAAAAAATTTTGATATTAAAATAAAAAATTCTTTGATCACAGTTAAAAACTTTCTATTCTATTTTTTAATGAATTCTATACAATTCAAAATCTTCCTCTTCCTCTTCTTCATCATTATATATTTTTCTTCTTTTACTTTTTGTTTTACATTTTTATAATTCATCTTGTTTCACTCCCTTAAGAAGAATCTGTATTACAGTTAAAAAATTTCGATGTCAAATTAAAAAATAAACTTTCTATGTATGTTATGTTTAAAATATTTTGGTGCTACTTCTAATTATTTTTCTTTTATTTCTTGTTTCATATTTTCATAATTCTTCTTGATTTCACCCTCTTAATAAAAACTGTGTCATGGTAAAAGAATTTTCATGTCAAAACTAAAAAAATTTTTGTGTTATGGATAAAAATTTTGGTGCTATTTCTAATAAATTTTGCACAATTTAAACTTTTTTTAATAATTTCTTCTAGTTATTTTTTATAATTTTTCTTATTTCACTCTCTTAACAATAACATGTCTCACGGTTAACAAATTTCGATGTCAAAAATAAGTAATTTTTTGTGTTATAGCTAAAAAATTTTCAGTGCTATTTTTTTGGATAAATTCTGCATAATTTAAATTTTTTTATCTTTCTCCTCCTTTTCTTCTTTATCATCATCATCTTCTTCTTCTTTTCTTCTTCATCTTCTCTTTCTTATTTCACCTATTCATAATTCTTCTTGTTTCACATTCTTAACAAGAATAAAAATAAAAAAATAAAAAATAAAAAATACTGAAATAACCATGAGGAGGAGAAGAAGGAGAAGAAATAAAAAAATAAAACAACAACAGCAGCAACCAAAGAACGACGACGAAGAGAAAACATACAAAGAAAAAGAAGAAATTCAAAGAAGAAGAAGTGTGTGATTAATGCGCAAGTTTGTATGAATGATTTTTGTTGAGTTTCAACCAATTTAATTGAATTTAATTAACAAAAGAGTCCCGATAGGGAGACAATGGATTATTTATACAATGCGTACAATGAGTTATTGAGTTACAAAATGAACATCTTTCATACTATCTAGAATAACCATCCGAGTATTAGGGGGATAATAAACATCTTCCCGAAAAATTAATCTGATTTTAGAGTTCACTAAAGATCGAACTCTTGACCTTTCGGATCTAGCACTCTAATACCATGTCATGATACCGCTCATCCCAAAAACTTTAATTGATGAAAAAAGGTAACATTGATGGTTATATCTCTAATACCCCATAAACCTCCATTGTATACATTGTATAAATATTCCATTGACTCTTCATACTTTTTCTTAACAAAAATACTTGTATATGTAGTGAAACTGATAATTTAAAACTATGAGGAGAATCAGATCTCACAAATCAGTTGCACTTAAACAATGATTAACTTGACCAAAACAAGTTAGGTTAGAAGTTAATGACACATACATAACTTGTTCTTTCTTGCATGTAAAATAAAGTGAGTGGTTCATGTTAGCTGATAAAGCAAGGCTTACAAATATTCCAATGTTTTAAGTCAAAAGTGAAAATGAGTAGTTTATATATAAATGTTAGATAATGTCCCTATTTTAATAAGTTGAAATTTTTTTACAGTTTTCTATATAAATAAAAGAGAGACACTCTCACCTACTATGTCTATATTCATATATTCATCCATGTTTCCTAATAAATTAAATCTTAAATGAGGTAATTCATAGAACAATATTATAATATTTTTAATCAAATGGAAAAGTCAATTTGCTGAGGCTGTCCACTTTGTCTTAGTGGCTCATGTAGCATTTTGATTTGACAAAACTAATGTGTATAGTATGTACATGTATATATTGTAGAGTACTATATAGTACAAATTAGTTGGTCAATAATGAGAGACATATACTAATGGTCAAAGTCTCCTCCTATATAATACAAAGAAGGATATTAATCTAGCTGTGACTATTTCTAGAGTATAAATTTAATACGATCTGTTAATAAAATATTTATTATTTTAACTATTTTCACTGCAACAATATAAATTATTTTTGAAGATTATATGTGTAAAAAAAATTAAAATATGTTAATAAAAATTTTGTCAAAAATAGTATTTTTAACATATAAGTAATTGTAAAAAAAATTTAAATTTTATTTGATAAATATTGACTATTAAAAATAATTTGTTAAAAAAATTTAAAAATATATTTTTTGTGATACTTATTAACCGTCAAAAATACTATTTATTTTGATACTTATTGACCATAAAATATTCTCAACAAACAACTTTAACAAAGAATGAGATGCGATCTTAAAACTGAAGAATAAATTGAGATTTTGAAGATAAAGAATGAGTAATATGATCCCAAACTGAGAGTAGTGTGATGTTAAAATTGACAGAGCCCAGAGAAAAAGAGAAATAGTGGAGTAAATTGAAAACAAATGAGTGTCAAAATTGAGAAGTAATTTTCTATGGTCAAATTATTCATCAAAAAAGTATAGAAATTTTGACATTTATAATATTTGTCAAAAATATATATTAATTTTGACATTTAATTATGGTGTTAAAAAATAAAGTGTTAAAATAGCTCTTTTTTTTTTGTAGTGTTTTATATTTTGTTGTTATATATATTTAATTAATAAAAAAGTATATATTAATTCATTATTTTACAAACTACCTTTATGATTGATGCAAGTTCCCACAGGTTATAATGAAAAATAGAGTGAAAGTGATGAGAGATAAAGTAAAGAACAATAGAAAGACAAGAAAAGAAAAGAGTCCAACACTGTCTAATGACATTGTTGACCATTCAGTCCACTCAACGGGACTCACACACGAAATTGAAGTGAAGGTAGAAAGCATTTTCTTCTTCTCTAACCAAAGATTTTGATTCTCATTTAATTTCTTGTGAATGAATTTTTAGATTTTTGGTTTAGTGGAGGATGCAATAGAAAGTACCATTATTGTTATTATTATTATTATTACTCTCATTAATTTCCACCATATGTTTTGTTCACTCTCCACTCTTTTATGAGTGGTTAAGATCAATTCCCACTCCAATTATCTGGTGGTAGTATGGATTCCTTTGGTGGGAAAAGAAAACCCAACTCAGAATGTACATTAATTTCGGATATGCTATTTAAGCCTTTAAGGTTAGTATATGCCACTTCTTAGTTTCTTACCATCAAAACTTTGAGTCACCCTAGAGTCAAGAAATTTAGCCAAATTAATTATTGTCAAATGCTGAGCATAATTTTTTTATTTAAAATTAACTAATTTAGATTGGTCGAATGATCGTGATCGTCGTTTAAGTAAATATCGAGAGTTTGTATCTCTTTTTGTGCATATAGTAATTTATTAACCAGTAACAAACTCTTAAATGTATTCAAATTCGTAACGGATTAATTCTTTATCTGTCAAATTAAAAAATACCATGGACAAAAAAAATTATTATTTAAAGTTGACCTAACACTACTTCAAAGACAGTATATGGAAGAAAGAAAATGAATGATGCATGAACTCACAAAAGAAAAGGTTAGACAAGATAGGTTTAATTTGTGTTTTTTTTTTTGTGACTTAAGAGAAATAAATAAAAACTAAGAACGAGAAAAAAAAATAAGAAACTGCTTAAGAAAGGCAGTCCCGCTGAATACTACTCTCAAATTCTTTCCAAGGCAACGGAAGCTCCACTTGGGGAGAAAGGGTTCTCATTGCGGTCTTTGCCATGATGTCTGCTACTGTATTTGCATCTCTCAAGATCAACCGAAGATCAGCACGCCATTTCCAAGACATGATATCTCGAATTTTTAACACCAAAGGATCAATAAACCCAGAGCAATCTTGTAAATTATTGACAATAGTAAAAGTCTCCACACAATCTGTCTCACATATAATGTCTCTTTGTCCCAAGTCCCATGCTAAAAGACAGCCTATCCAAATAGCAAACAACTCTCCTTGCAAAATGTTACGACTCTCAATTGTTCCCAGACAGCCTCGTTGCCACCTTCCCTTCCAATCTCTGCTAACACAAGCAAAACCAACTCGAGCACCACTGCCAGGATAGCTAGCATCACAATTAATCTTAAATGTACCCACCGAAGAGGGAATCCAAGAGCCACTAATGGTTGAGGGGATAGACAGTAGTTGCAACTCAAAAATATTTCGGAGCTCCTTTTCCAAGGACAAAGCCATACCAATCACCTTGTCTGTGGTCCAATGGTCGTGAGGATGAAAGATCTCGTTATTCCTCGAACGCCAAATCCACCAGAGACCAGAAAAGAATCTAAAGGGGCGCTGTTTGCTATTATGTAAGAACCAACTCATCAAATTCACTGGTTAATTGGAGATCCCTAAAGCTTGCCAAACAAGTTGGGCTTTTGGACAATCCCGAATACAATGTAATACCGATTCCTGACCTGAGAAACATCGTGGACAACTATCCGTGTGCGAAATGCCCCTCCGAAAACGAAATGCAGCAGTAGGAAGAGCCTCCCGAAGACATAGCCAGGCCAAAAATTTGTGCTTTTCCGGAACATGTTGACGCCAAAGCCAAAGCCAATTACCCCTATCCTCCCAACTAAACATCTTCTTACTGAGCCACAAATAACCACTATGAGAATCATAAACCTTTGAAGTCGCACCAGTCCAACACCAACCGACCTCTGAACCAGCTTGAACATCTGGGTTGTAAGAGTTAATGTTGCTTTGTAGAGACTGATTCAGAGGAGAATAGATATTCTCAAGGTTCCACTGTCTAGATGACCAAAGGTCCAAGATCCTGAGATCCGAATCAGAAATGTGAACATAATCCATCTCCTGACACAGTCGCCCCTCTCTTCTCCATTTAGAAAACCAAAAGTTCTGTTCCAAATCCCCAATGCACCAAATAAAACCTTCCTTCGGGATATCCCAAACTCGACATATACTCTTCCAAACATAAGATCCCCTTTCTCGAGACCGACTAAGACAATCATCCTTAGAATAATGGTATTTCTCCGTCAACAGTTGAACCCATAGCTTATCGGAATGGTGAAAAAGTTGCCAAACTAGTTTTCCAAGAAGAGCAATATTGGCACAAAAAGGATCTCTAATTCCCAGACCTCCAAACTTCTTAGGGGTGACCAACACTTTCCAGTTAACTAGATTCAGGCCTCTACCATAAGCTTGACCCTTCCATAGAAAGTTTCGCATCATGGATTCTATCTTATTAGTTACCCCTGTAGGGAAGAGAGATACTTGCATACGATAAGTAGGAATCGAAGTCACTACCGAGTTGAGCAAACAGAGTCTACCTGCCTTATTAAGCAATCTCCCTTTCCAGCTGGCTAGCCTTCCCCGAATCTTGTCCAATACATCATTGAAAGTTGTGCGTGTCACCCGAGAGTGATTAAGGTTCACCCCTAAATACTTGCCCAAGTTTTGGACAAATCTGATGGAGGAGACTCCAGTGAAAATCTCTTTTCTTGTTGCTGAAACATTCCTAGAGCATATCGCTTTAGATTTCTCCACATTAACCTTCATCCCAGAGGCTCTGCAGAAATTTTCCAAAGCTACCATTACAGTTTGAACTTGCTATTTTTCAACTTTACAGAAAAGAAGCAAATCATCAGCAAACATCAAATGAGAAACTCTTGGACCCCCTCTAGAAACCGCAACCGGCTTCCACAAGCCCTTATCAACTTGCTGATTAATAGAACAAAACAATCTCTCCATACACAACACAAACAGATACGGTGATATAGGATCTCCTTGCCTAAGACCCCTGCTAGGAGTGAAGCTATTTAATCTATCCCCATTCCAGAGGATAGACAGTGAGGAAGCAGTGACACAACGCATAATCAGATTGACTGTCGGAGGAGGAAAGCCAAAACTCACCAGGGTTTGTTTCAGGAATCCCCAATCCACTCTATCGTACGCTTTCTGCAGATCAATCTTAAAGGCCAAGGTGCCTTTCTTTGACTTTGTCTTCTTCATGAAATGGAGAACTTCTTGTGCTACAATGATGTTGTCTGGGGTTCCTCTCCCCGGGATAAACCCTCCTTGAAGGGGCCCAATAATCTCTTTGAGATGGGGACGAAGTCTATTGACCAGGACCTTCGTTATTACTTTGTAAACCACATTACAGAGACTAATTGGTCGGAAATCCTTCATGGAAACCGGGTTTTCTACCTTCGGAATAAGAACCACAAGAGTTTCCATCATCCTTGGATCCATATCCAAACCAGAGAACGCATGACGAACCATAGTCCAAACATCAAAACCAACAATCTCCCAGTATTCTTTAAAGAATAAAGCTTGAAACCCATCAGAGCCCGGCGCCTTAAAAGAATGCATACTGAAAACGGCCGACTTAACTTCTTCCAGAGTAACTGGCGCTGTGAGGCTACAACAGGCTTCATCATTCAGGGAAGGTAGCGGCACATCACCAAGACAACCTAAGTCCACATCCTCTGACTGGCAGAATAGGTGTTTATAAAAGGATTCAGCTTCCCTTCTAAGGACATCCGGGTCCGTTTCTCATACCCCATCTTGAAGAAAGAGACCATGAATCTTATTATGTTTTCTCCGCACAAGAGTCTGGACATGAAAGAATTTGGTATTTCTATCCCCAAATTTTACCCACTGCTCTTTGGATTTTTGAAACCATAGAAGTTCCTCCTGCACAAGCGTGTTATTAAATTCCTCAATCAGTTGTTTTTCTTTTTGCCGCATAGACAAATCCTCCATTACTTCAAGTCACTTCTGAAGGAAATTAATCTGTCTCTCCAATTTGCATTTCCTAACGAAAATATTGCCGAACACTTTAGAATTAAACTCCAAAGAGTTCTTCTGCACTTCTAAAAGCTTGCCATGCATCTCTCTGTAGCCAGCCTGCCATGACTGGTTCACAATATTTCTGTACTCTGGATGAGTTGCCCAAGCCGCAATAAACCGAAAAGGTCTATTCTTTTTTGGTTGGGGACGACCTGCACAGCGCACTAGGATAGGACAATGATCAGACTGAAGCCTATTTAAAATTTCTGCATAAGCCTCTGGAAAGAGAGATAGCCAGCCACTATTGATACAGACCCGGTCAAGTTTTTTCGCCACCTCAACACCATTTTTAACCCTTCTGTACCAAGAAAACCGTCTTCCAATAGTCTTCAAGTCAAACAGATTACTATCCCCTAGAGATGTAGCAAGCCGATCTGCATGACGACTCGAGAAGAGGCAACCCTTAGATTCAAGAGAGAATAGTACTTCATTAAAATCACCAAGAACAATCCATTGCCCGCAGAAAGACGAAGACTGAGTAACAAGATAATCCCATAGCAGAACTCTGGTATTAAATTGAGGACTACCATAGATACCACTGCACCTCCAAATCACATTATTTACCTGAACCTCAACTGTAACACACTGATCGAAAGCATCAACCCATTTGCAGTGAACACCCTGCATTGCAGAAAGGAACCAGATACCCACCTTATGTCCTGACGCCTCCACTATACCAATAGGGTGATAACCAAGTCTTTCCCAGAACAGTTTCAAGTGTTGAAAAGGACAATGAGTTTCAACCATAATAAAAATTACAGGTTTAAATTTCCTAACCAGCTCTTTACAATTCACCCGGGCTAACTTATTAGAAGCACCCCTAATATTCCAAACTATTATATTTAAGCTATCCATAATATAAAATATAAAATTATAAAACAAGGAAATCAAAGTGCTTCACCAACCTCAAACCGAGGCTTGCCCAGCAGAAGTGACTCCCGTGACCTTCAGGTTTTTCGGATCTCCATGGAATGTCTCCTTATTCTCGCATACCGACGCAATAACAGCTGGCAACGCGCCTTTCTTCACCAATGGAACTGCCACGGTAACATCCTCCTTCACGGTTGCAGGAAGACATGACGGTGCTTCCACCACCGTGCCTCCATTCTTCTCAACTGGCGAGCTCTGTAGGGACCCCGGCCTTGGTCGTTTCCGGAGAGAGGACCCACAAGGCACTGGGGTGTGTCGAGTTGAGGAGATCGACGTCTCACCAACCCGGAAAGCGCTGTGTCCGACCTTGACTCGTGACCCGACCCTGGCGCGATAAGAGCTGGATCCACTCGTGTGAGAGAAGTGGATGGTGGGTCTGATTACTCTATCCGAATTGGTTCTGGATTGAGTGCCTCTTTGGACCTTGTTAGATTGCTTCTAGCCCAGCTTGGTTTTACCTTTCCTCACAACTTGCTCCCAGCCTGGTTCATCATGCATGCAAGCCTCCTCAACATTATTTCCTTCCAAATTATTAGCCTCTAAATCCTTTTGTAAACTCGGTGCAAGATTCTCGCCAGTAACGCCACCTACCACATCAGGTTCTACTTCATTTGAATTGTGAATTTTGGTCTCAGGATGTGGCACTGCCTTTGTACCGTCTCGTGGCTTGGTGGCATCGGAATCAGCACTCTTTCCTTTCCTAGAGTCTCTCCCGAAGCACTGTGCCATATCGTGACCATAACGTGCACAAGAGTTACAAATTAAATTTAAACTTTCATACTCCACTACATGAGTTACGCCTTCCACAATGATATGCTTGATC